>NC_090743.1:8735410-8995410 GCF_036898095.1 Palaemon carinicauda
AAAAATTTTGGGGCATTATCTCTGACCCCGGCCCTTACTCGCTTCGGACCCCAAAAATAGGGCACTTTTTCAATAAAAATCATATATCTTCTATAATTTTAGCCGGAGAGCGAAAATATGCGATGACCACATTTATACCCATAAAACGACTCTATGCTGTAGTCTAACACAAAATCTGACACCGAAAATTTTGGGGCATTATCTCTGACCCCGGCCCTTACTCGTTTCGGACCCCAAAAATAGGGCACTTTTTCAATAAAAACTCATATATCTTCTATAATTTTAGCCGGAGAGCAAAAATATGCGATGACCACATTTATACCCATAAAACGACTCTATGCTGTAGTCTAACACAAAATCTGACACCGAAAATTTTGGGGCATTATCTCTGACCCCGGCCCTTACTCGCTTCGGACCCCAAAAATAGGGTTCTTTTTCAATAAAAACTCATATATCTTCTATAATTTTAGCCGGAGAGCGAAAATATGCGATGACCACATTTATACCCATAAAACGACTCTATGCTGCAGTCTAACACAAAATCTGACACCGAAAATTTTGGGGCATTATCTCTGACCCCGGCCCTTACTCGTTTCGGACCCCAAAAATAGGGCACTTTTTCAATAAAAACTCATATATCTTCTATAATTTTAGCCGGAGAGCGAAAATATGCGATGACCACATTTATACCCATAAAACGACTCTATGCTGTAGTATAACACAAAATCTGACACCGAAAATTTTGGGGCATTATCTCTGACTCCGGCCCTTACCTCGTTTCGGACCCCAAAAATAGGGCATTTTTTCAATAAAAACTCATATATCTTTTATAATTTTAGCCGGAGAGCGAAAATATGCGATGACCACATTTATACCCATAAAACGACTCTATGCTGTAGTCTAACACAAAATCTGACACCGAAAATTTTGGGGCATTATCTCTGACCCCGGCCCTTACTCGCTTCGGACCCCAAAAATAGGGCACTTTTTCAATAAAAACTCATATATCTTCTATAATTTTAGCCGGAGAGCAAAAATATGCGATGACCACATTTATACCCATAAAACGACTCTATGCTGTAGTCTAACACAAAATCTGACACCGAAAATTTTGGGGCATTATCTCTGACGCCGGCCCTTACTCGTTTCGGACCCCAAAAATAGGGCACTTTTTCAATAAAAACTCATATATCTTCTATAATTTAAGCCGGAGAGCGAAAATATGCGATGACCACATTTATACCCATAAAACGACTCTATGCTGTAGTCTAACACAAAATCTGACACCGAAAATTTTGGGGCATTATCTCTGACCCCGGCCCTTACTCGTTTTGGACCCCAAAAATAGGGCACTTTTTCAATAAAAACTCATATATCTTCTATAATTTTAGCCGGAGAGCGAAAATATGCGATGACCACATTTATACCCATAAAACGACTCTATGCTGTAGTCTAACACAAAATCTGACACCGAAAATTTTGGGGCATTATCTCTGACCCCGGCCCTTACTCGTTTCGGACCCCAAAAATAGGGCACTTTTTCAATAAAAACTCATATATCTTCTATAATTTTAGCCGGAGAGCGAAAATATGCGATGACCACATTTATACCCATAAAACGACTCTATGCTGTAGTCTAACACAAAATCTGACACCGAAAATTTTGGGGCATTATCTCTGACTCCGGCCCTTACTCGTTTCGGACCCCAAAAATAGGGCATTTTTTCAATAAAAACTCATATATCTTTTATAATTTTAGCCGGAGAGCGAAAATATGCGATGACCACATTTATACCCATAAAACGACTCTATGCTGTAGTCTAACACAAAATCTGACACCGAAAATTTTGTGGCATTATCTCTGACCCCGGCCCTTACTCGCTTCGGACCCCAAAAATAGGGCACTTTTTCAATAAAAACTCATATATCTTCTATAATTTTAGCCGGAGAGCGAAAATATGCGATGACCACATTTATACCCATAAAACGACTCTATGCTGTAGTCTAACACAAAATCTGACCCCGAAAATTTTGGGGCATTATCTCGTTTCGGACCCCAAAAATAGGACACTTTTTCAATAAAAACTCCTATATCTTCTATAATTTTAGCCGGAGAGCGAAAATATGCGATGACCACATTTATACCCATAAAACGACTCTATGCTGTAGTCTAACACAAAATCTGACACCGAAAATTTTGGGGCATTATCTCGTTTCGGACCCCAAAAATAGGACACTTTTTCAATAAAAACTCCTATATCTTCTATAATTTTAGCCGGAGAGCGAAAATATGCGATGACCACATTTATACCCATAAAACGACTCTATGCTGTAGTCTAACACAAAATCTGACACTGAAAATTTTGGGGCATTATCTCTGACCCCGGCCCTTACTCGTTTCGGACCCCAAAAATAGGGCACTTTTTCAATAAAAACTCATATATCTTCTATAATTTTAGCCGGAGAGCGAAAATATGCCATGACCACATTTATACCCATAAAACGACTCTATGCTGTAGTTAACACAAAATCTGACACCGAAAATTTTGGGGCATTATCTCTGACCCCGGCCCTTACTCGTTTCGGACCCCAAAAATAGGGCACTTTTTCAATAAAAACTCATATATCTTCTATAATTTTAGCCGGAGAGCGAAAATATGCGATGACCACATTTATACCCATAAAACGACTCTATGCTGTAGTCTAACACAAAATCTGACACCGAAAATTTTGGGGCATTATCTCTGACCCCGGCCCTTACTCGTTTCGGACCCCAAAAATAGGGCACTTTTTCAATAAAACTCATATATCTTCTATAATTTTAGCCGGAGAGCGAAAATATGCATGACCACATTTATACCCATAAAACGACTCTATGCTGTAGTCTAACACAAAATCTGACACCGAAAATTTTGGGGCATTATCTCTGACCCCGGCCCTTACTCGTTTCGGACCCCAAAAATAGGGCACTTTTTCAATAAAAACTCATATATCTTCTATAATTTTAGCCGGAGAGCGAAAATATGCGATGACCACATTTATACCCATAAAACGACTCTATGCTGTAGTCTAACACAAAATCTGACACGAAAATTTTGGGGCATTATCTCTGACCCCGGCCCTTACTCGTTTCGGACCCCAAAAATAGGGCACTTTTTCAATAAAAACTCATATATCTTCTATAATTTTAGCCGGAGAGCGAAAATATGCGATGACCACATTTATACCCATAAAACGACTCTATGCTGTAGTCTAACACAAAATCTGACACCGAAAATTTTGGGGCATTATCTCTGACCCCGGCCCTTACTCGTTTCGGACCCCAAAAAATAGGGCCTTTTTCAATAAAAACTCATATATCTTCTATAATTTTAGCCGGAGAGCGAAAATATGCGATGACCACATTTATACCCATAAAACGACTCTATGCTGTAGTCTAACACAAAATCTGACACCGAAAATTTTGGGGCATTATCTCTGACCCCGGCCCTTACTCGTTTCGGACCCCAAAAATAGGGCACTTTTTCAATAAAACTCATATATCTTCTATAATTTTAGCCGGAGAGCGAAAATATGCGATGACCACATTTATACCCATAAAACGACTCTATGCTGTAGTCTAACACAAAATCTGACACCGAAAATTTTGGGGCATTATCTCTGACCCCGGCCCTTACTCGTTTCGGACCCCAAAAATAGGGCACTTTTTCAATAAAAACTCATATATCTTCTATAATTTTAGCCGGAGAGCGAAAATATGCGATGACCACATTTATACCCATAAAACGACTCTATGCTGTAGTCTAACACAAAATCTGACACCGAAAATTTTGGGGCATTATCTCTGACCCCGGCCCTTACTCGTTTCGGACCCCAAAAATAGGGCACTTTTTCAATAAAAACTCGTATATCTTCTATAATTTAGCCGGAGAGCGAAAATATGCGATGACCACATTTATACCCATAAAACGACTCTATGCTGTAGTCTAACACAAAATCTGACACCGAAAATTTTGGGGCATTATCTCTGACCCCGGCCCTTACTCGATTCGGACCCCAAAAATAGGGCACTTTTTCAATAAAAACTCATATATCTTCTATAATTTTAGCCGGAGAGCGAAAATATGCGATGACCACATTTATACCCATAAAACGACTCTATGCTGTAGTCTAACACAAAATCTGACACCGAAAATTTTGGGGCATTATCTCTGACCCCGGCCCTTACTCGATTCGGACCCCAAAAATAGGGCACTTTTTCAATAAAACTCATATATCTTCTATAATTTTACCGGAGAGCGAAAATATGCGATGACCACATTTATACCCATAAAACGACTCTATGCTGTAGTCTAACACAAAATCTGACACCGAAAATTTTGGGCATTATCTCTGACCCCGGCCCTTACTCGATTCGGACCCCAAAAATAGGGCCCTTTTTCAATAAAAACTCATATATCTTCTATAATTTTAGCCGGAGAGCGAAAATATGCGATGACCACATTTATACCCATAAAACGACTCTATGCTGTAGTCTAACACAAAATCTGACACCGAAAATTTTGGGACATTATCTCTGACCCCGGCCCTTACTCGATTCGGACCCCAAAAATAGGGCCTTTTTCAA
Organism: Palaemon carinicauda; assembly: GCF_036898095.1. NCBI lineage: Eukaryota > Metazoa > Arthropoda > Malacostraca > Decapoda > Palaemonidae > Palaemon > Palaemon carinicauda. Next base: position 8,740,038 of record NC_090743.1, read on the forward strand.
TAAAAACTCATATATCTTCTATAATTTTAGCCGGAGAGCGAAAATATGCGATGACCACATTTATACCCATAAAACGACTCTATGCTGTAGTCTAACACAAAATCTGACACCGAAAATTTTGGGACATTATCTCTGACCCCGGCCCTTACTCGATTCGGACCCCAAAAATAGGGCCACTTTTTCAATAAAAACTCATATATCTTCTATAATTTTAGCCGGAGAGCGAAAATATGCGATGACCACATTTATACCCATAAAACGACTCTATGCTGTAGTCTAACACAAAATCTGACACCGAAAATTTTGGGACATTATCTCTGACCCCGGCCCTTACTCGATTCGGACCCCAAAAATAGGGCCCTTTTTCAATAAAAACTCATATATCTTCTATAATTTTAGCCGGAGAGCGAAAATATGCGATGACCACATTTATACCCATAAAACGACTCTATGCTGTAGTCTAACACAAAATCTGACACCGAAAATTTTGGGACATTATCTCTGACCCCGGCCCTTACTCGATTCGGACCCCAAAAATAGGGCCCTTTTTCAATAAAAACTCATATATCTTCTATAATTTTAGCCGGAGAGCGAAAATATGCGATGACCACATTTATACCCATAAAACGACTCTATGCTGTAGTCTAACACAAAATCTGACACCGAAAATTTTGGGACATTATCTCTGACCCCGGCCCTTACTCGATTCGGACCCCAAAAATAGGGCCCTTTTTCAATAAAAACTCATATATCTTCTATAATTTTAGCCGGAGAGCGAAAATATGCGATGACCACATTTATACCCATAAAACGACTCTATGCTGTAGTCTAACACAAAATCTGACACCGAAAATTTTGGGGCATTATCTCTGACCCCGGCCCTTACTCGATTCGGACCCCAAAAATAGGGCCCTTTTTCAATAAAAACTCATATATCTTCTATAATTTTAGCCGGAGAGCGAAAATATGCGATGACCACATTTATACCCATAAAACGACTCTATGCTGTAGTCTAACACAAAATCTGACACCGAAAATTTTGGGGCATTATCTCTGACCCCGGCCCTTACTCGTTTCGGACCCCAAAAATAGGGCACTTTTTCAATAAAAACTCATATATCTTCTATAATTTTAGCCGGAGAGCGAAAATATGCGATGACCACATTTATACCCATAAAACGACTCTATGCTGTAGTCTAACACAAAATCTGACACCGAAAATTTTGGGACATTATCTCTGACCCCGGCCCTTACTCGTTTCGGACCCCAAAAATAGGGCCCTTTTTCAATAAAAACTCATATATCTTCTATAATTTTAGCCGGAGAGCGAAAATATGCGATGACCACATTTATACCCATAAAACGACTCTATGCTGTAGTCTAACACAAAATCTGACACCGAAAATTTTGGGACATTATCTCTGACCCCGGCCCTTACTCGATTCGGACCCCAAAAATAGGGCCCTTTTTCAATAAAAACTCTTATATCTTCTATAATTTTAGCCGGAGAGCGAAAATATGCGATGACCACATTTATACCCATAAAACGACTCTATGCTGTAGTCTAACACAAAATCTGACACCGAAAATTTTGGGACATTATCTCTGACCCCGGCCCTTACTCGATTCGGACCCCAAAAATAGGGCCCTTTTTCAATAAAAACTCATATATCTTCTATAATTTTAGCCGGAGAGCGAAAATATGCGATGACCACATTTATACCCATAAAACGACTCTATGCTGTAGTCTAACACAAAATCTGACACCGAAAATTTTGGGACATTATCTCTGACCCCGGCCCTTACTCGATTCGGACCCCAAAAATAGGGCCCTTTTTCAATAAAAACTCATATATCTTCTATAATTTTAGCCGGAGAGCGAAAATATGCGATGACCACATTTATACCCATAAAACGACTCTATGCTGTAGTCTAACACAAAATCTGACACCGAAAATTTTGGGGCATTATCTCTGACCCCGGCCCTTACTCGATTCGGACCCCAAAAATAGGGCACTTTTTCAATAAAAACTCATATATCTTCTATAATTTTAGCCGGAGAGCGAAAATATGCGATGACCACATTTATACCCATAAAACGACTCTATGCTGTAGTCTAACACAAAATCTGACACCGAAAATTTTGGGGCATTATCTCTGACCCCGGCCCTTACTCGCTTCGGACCCCAAAAATAGGGCCTTTTTCAATAAAAACTCATATATCTTCTATAATTTTAGCCGGAGAGCGAAAATATGCGATGACCACATTTATACCCATAAAACGACTCTATGCTGTAGTCTAACACAAAATCTGACACCGAAAATTTTGGGGCATTATCTCTGACCCCGGCCCTTACTCGATTCGGACCCCAAAAATAGGGCACTTTTTCAATAAAACTCATATATCTTCTATAATTTTAGCCGGAGAGCGAAAATATGCGATGACCACATTTATACCCATAAAACGACTCTATGCTGTAGTCTAACACAAAATCTGACACCGAAAATTTTGGGGCATTATCTCTGACCCCGGCCCTTACTCGATTCGGACCCCAAAAATAGGGCCCTTTTTCAATAAAAACTCATATATCTTCTATAATTTTAGCCGGAGAGCGAAAATATGCGATGACCACATTTATACCCATAAAACGACTCTATGCTGTAGTCTAACACAAAATCTGACACCGAAAATTTTGGGACATTATCTCTGACCCCGGCCCTTACTCGATTCGGACCCCAAAAATAGGGCCTTTTTCAATAAAAACTCATATATCTTCTATAATTTTAGCCGGAGAGCGAAAATATGCGATGACCACATTTATACCCATAAAACGACTCTATGCTGTAGTCTAACACAAAATCTGACACCGAAAATTTTGGGACATTATCTCTGACCCCGGCCCTTACTCGATTCGGACCCCAAAAATAGGGCCCTTTTTCAATAAAAACTCATATATCTTCTATAATTTTAGCCGGAGAGCGAAAATATGCGATGACCACATTTATACCCATAAAACGACTCTATGCTGTAGTCTAACACAAAATCTGACACCGAAAATTTTGGGGACATTATCTCTGACCCCGGCCCTTACTCGATTCGGACCCCAAAAATAGGGCCCTTTTTCAATAAAAACTCATATATCTTCTATAATTTTAGCCGGAGAGCGAAAATATGCGATGACCACATTTATACCCATAAAACGACTCTATGCTGTAGTCTAACACAAAATCTGACACCGAAAATTTTGGGACATTATCTCTGACCCCGGCCCTTACTCGTTTCGGACCCCAAAAATAGGGCCTTTTTCAATAAAAACTCATATATCTTCTATAATTTTAGCCGGAGAGCGAAAATATGCGATGACCACATTTATACCCATAAAACGACTCTATGCTGTAGTCTAACACAAAATCTGACACTGAAAATTTTGGGGCATTATCTCTGACCCCGGCCCTTACTCGTTTCGGACCCCAAAAATAGGGCACTTTTTCAATAAAAACTCATATATCTTCTATAATTTTAGCCGGAGAGCGAAAATATGCGATGACCACATTTATACCCATAAAACGACTCTATGCTGTAGTCTAACACAAAATCTGACACCGAAAATTTTGGGCATTATCTCTGACCCCGGCCCTTACTCGTTTCGGACCCCAAAAATAGGGCCCTTTTTCAATAAAAACTCATATATCTTCTATAATTTTAGCCGGAGAGCGAAAATATGCGATGACCACATTTATACCCATAAAACGACTCTATGCTGTAGTCTAACACAAAATCTGACACCGAAAATTTTGGGGCATTATCTCTGACCCCGGCCCTTACTCGATTCGGACCCCAAAAATAGGGCCTTTTTCAATAAAAACTCATATATCTTCTATAATTTTAGCCGGAGAGCGAAAATATGCGATGACCACATTTATACCCATAAAACGACTCTATGCTGTAGTCTAACACAAAATCTGACACCGAAAATTTTGGGGCATTATCTCTGACCCCGGCCCTTACTCGATTCGGACCCCAAAAATAGGGCCTTTTTCAATAAAACTCATATATCTTCTATAATTTTAGCCGGAGAGCGAAAATATGCGATGACCACATTTATACCCATAAAACGACTCTATGCTGTAGTCTAACACAAAATCTGACACCGAAAATTTTGGGGCATTATCTCTGACCCCGGCCCTTACTCGATTCGGACCCCAAAAATAGGGCCTTTTTCAATAAAAACTCATATATCTTCTATAATTTTAGCCGGAGAGCGAAAATATGCGATGACCACATTTATACCCATAAAACGACTCTATGCTGTAGTCTAACACAAAATCTGACACCGAAAATTTTGGGGCATTATCTCTGACCCCGGCCCTTACTCGATTCGGACCCCAAAAATAGGGCCTTTTTCAATAAAAACTCATATATCTTCTATAATTTTAGCCGGAGAGCGAAAATATGCGATGACCACATTTATACCCATAAAACGACTCTATGCTGTAGTCTAACACAAAATCTGACACCGAAAATTTTGGGGCATTATCTCTGACCCCGGCCCTTACTCGATTCGGACCCCAAAAATAGGGCCTTTTTCAATAAAAACTCATATATCTTCTATAATTTTAGCCGGAGAGCGAAAATATGCGATGACCACATTTATACCCATAAAACGACTCTATGCTGTAGTCTAACACAAAATCTGACACCGAAAATTTTGGGGCATTATCTCTGACCCCGGCCCTTACTCGATTCGGACCCCAAAAATAGGGCCTTTTTCAATAAAAACTCATATATCTTCTATAATTTTAGCCGGAGAGCGAAAATATGCGATGACCACATTTATACCCATAAAACGACTCTATGCTGTAGTCTAACACAAAATCTGACACCGAAAATTTTGGGCATTATCTCTGACCCCGGCCCTTACTCGATTCGGACCCCAAAAATAGGGCCCTTTTTCAATAAAAACTCATATATCTTCTATAATTTTAGCCGGAGAGCGAAAATATGCGATGACCACATTTATACCCATAAAACGACTCTATGCTGTAGTCTAACACAAAATCTGACACCGAAAATTTTGGGGCATTATCTCTGACCCCGGCCCTTACTCGTTTCGGACCCCAAAAATAGGGCCTTTTTCAATAAAAACTCATATATCTTCTATAATTTTAGCCGGAGAGCGAAAATATGCGATGACCACATTTATACCCATAAAACGACTCTATGCTGTAGTCTAACACAAAATCTGACACCGAAAATTTTGGGGCATTATCTCTGACCCCGGCCCTTACTCGTTTCGGACCCCAAAAATAGGGCCTTTTTCAATAAAAACTCATATATCTTCTATAATTTTAGCCGGAGAGCGAAAATATGCGATGACCACATTTATACCCATAAAACGACTCTATGCTGTAGTCTAACACAAAATCTGACACCGAAAATTTTGGGGCATTATCTCTGACCCCGGCCCTTACTCGATTCGGACCCCAAAAATAGGGCCTTTTTCAATAAAAACTCATATATCTTCTATAATTTTAGCCGGAGAGCGAAAATATGCGATGACCACATTTATACCCATAAAACGACTCTATGCTGTAGTCTAACACAAAATCTGACACCGAAAATTTTGGGGCATTATCTCTGACCCCGGCCCTTACTCGATTCGGACCCCAAAAATAGGGCCCTTTTTCAATAAAAACTCATATATCTTCTATAATTTTAGCCGGAGAGCGAAAATATGCGATGACCACATTTATACCCATAAAACGACTCTATGCTGTAGTCTAACACAAAATCTGACACCGAAAATTTTGGGGCATTATCTCTGACCCCGGCCCTTACTCGTTTCGGACCCCAAAAATAGGGCCTTTTTCAATAAAAACTCATATATCTTCTATAATTTTAGCCGGAGAGCGAAAATATGCGATGACCACATTTATACCCATAAAACGACTCTATGCTGTAGTCTAACACAAAATCTGACACCGAAAATTTTGGGGCATTATCTCTGACCCCGGCCCTTACTCGATTCGGACCCCAAAAATAGGGCCTTTTTCAATAAAAACTCATATATCTTCTATAATTTTAGCCGGAGAGCGAAAATATGCGATGACCACATTTATACCCATAAAACGACTCTATGCTGTAGTCTAACACAAAATCTGACACCGAAAATTTTGGGCATTATCTCTGACCCCGGCCCTTACTCGATTCGGACCCCAAAAATAGGGCCTTTTTCAATAAAAACTCATATATCTTCTATAATTTTAGCCGGAGAGCGAAAATATGCGATGACCACATTTATACCCATAAAACGACTCTATGCTGTAGTCTAACACAAAATCTGACACCGAAAATTTTGGGGCATTATCTCTGACCCCGGCCCTTACTCGATTCGGACCCCAAAAATAGGGCCTTTTTCAATAAAAACTCATATATCTTCTATAATTTTAGCCGGAGAGCGAAAATATGCGATGACCACATTTATACCCATAAAACGACTCTATGCTGTAGTCTAACACAAAATCTGACACCGAAAATTTTGGGGCATTATCTCTGACCCCGGCCCTTACTCGATTCGGACCCCAAAAATAGGGCCTTTTTCAATAAAAACTCATATATCTTCTATAATTTTAGCCGGAGAGCGAAAATATGCGATGACCACATTTATACCCATAAAACGACTCTATGCTGTAGTCTAACACAAAATCTGACACCGAAAATTTTGGGGCATTATCTCTGACCCCGGCCCTTACTCGATTCGGACCCCAAAAATAGGGCCTTTTTCAATAAAAACTCATATATCTTCTATAATTTTAGCCGGAGAGCGAAAATATGCGATGACCACATTTATACCCATAAAACGACTCTATGCTGTAGTCTAACACAAAATCTGACACCGAAAATTTTGGGGCATTATCTCTGACCCCGGCCCTTACTCGATTCGGACCCCAAAAATAGGGCCTTTTTCAATAAAAACTCATATATCTTCTATAATTTTAGCCGGAGAGCGAAAATATGCGATGACCACATTTATACCCATAAAACGACTCTATGCTGTAGTCTAACACAAAATCTGACACCGAAAATTTTGGGCATTATCTCTGACCCCGGCCCTTACTCGATTCGGACCCCAAAAATAGGGCCCTTTTTCAATAAAAACTCATATATCTTCTATAATTTTAGCCGGAGAGCGAAAATATGCGATGACCACATTTATACCCATAAAACGACTCTATGCTGTAGTCTAACACAAAATCTGACACCGAAAATTTTGGGGCATTATCTCTGACCCCGGCCCTTACTCGATTCGGACCCCAAAAATAGGGCCTTTTTCAATAAAAACTCATATATCTTCTATAATTTTAGCCGGAGAGCGAAAATATGCGATGACCACATTTATACCCATAAAACGACTCTATGCTGTAGTCTAACACAAAATCTGACACCGAAAATTTTGGGCATTATCTCTGACCCCGGCCCTTACTCGATTCGGACCCCAAAAATAGGGCCTTTTTCAATAAAAACTCATATATCTTCTATAATTTTAGCCGGAGAGCGAAAATATGCGATGACCACATTTATACCCATAAAACGACTCTATGCTGTAGTCTAACACAAAATCTGACACCGAAAATTTTGGGGCATTATCTCTGACCCCGGCCCTTACTCGTTTCGGACCCCAAAAATAGGGCCTTTTTCAATAAAAACTCATATATCTTCTATAATTTTAGCCGGAGAGCGAAAATATGCGATGACCACATTTATACCCATAAAACGACTCTATGCTGTAGTCTAACACAAAATCTGACACCGAAAATTTTGGGGCATTATCTCTGACCCCGGCCCTTACTCGATTCGGACCCCAAAAATAGGGCACTTTTTCAATAAAAACTCATATATCTTCTATAATTTTAGCCGGAGAGCGAAAATATGCGATGACCACATTTATACCCATAAAACGACTCTATGCTGTAGTCTAACACAAAATCTGACACCGAAAATTTTGGGGCATTATCTCTGACCCCGGCCCTTACTCGTTTCGGACCCCAAAAATAGGGCACTTTTTCAATAAAAACTCATATATCTTCTATAATTTTAGCCGGAGAGCGAAAATATGCGATGACCACATTTATACCCATAAAACGACTCTATGCTGTAGTCTAACACAAAATCTGACACCGAAAATTTTGGGGCATTATCTCTGACCCCGGCCCTTACTCGATTCGGACCCCAAAAATAGGGCCTTTTTCAATAAAAACTCATATATCTTCTATAATTTTAGCCGGAGAGCGAAAATATGCGATGACCACATTTATACCCATAAAACGACTCTATGCTGTAGTCTAACACAAAATCTGACACCGAAAATTTTGGGGCATTATCTCTGACCCCGGCCCTTACTCGATTCGGACCCCAAAAATAGGGCCCTTTTTCAATAAAAACCATATATCTTCTATAATTTTAGCCGGAGAGCGAAAATATGCGATGACCACATTTATACCCATAAAACGACTCTATGCTGTAGTCTAACACAAAATCTGACACCGAAAATTTTGGGGCATTATCTCTGACCCCGGCCCTTACTCGATTCGGACCCCAAAAATAGGGCCCTTTTTCAATAAAACTCATATATCTTCTATAATTTTAGCCGGAGAGCGAAAATATGCGATGACCACATTTATACCCATAAAACGACTCTATGCTGTAGTCTAACACAAAATCTGACACCGAAAATTTTGGGGCATTATCTCTGACCCCGGCCCTTACTCGATTCGGACCCCAAAAATAGGGCCCTTTTTCAATAAAAACTCATATATCTTCTATAATTTTAGCCGGAGAGCGAAAATATGCGATGACCACATTTATACCCATAAAACGACTCTATGCTGTAGTCTAACACAAAATCTGACACCGAAAATTTTGGGGCATTATCTCTGACCCCGGCCCTTACTCGATTCGGACCCCAAAAATAGGGCCTTTTTCAATAAAAACTCATATATCTTCTATAATTTTAGCCGGAGAGCGAAAATATGCGATGACCACATTTATACCCATAAAACGACTCTATGCTGTAGTCTAACACAAAATCTGACACCGAAAATTTTGGGGACATTATCTCTGACCCCGGCCCTTACTCGATTCGGACCCCAAAAATAGGGCCCTTTTTCAATAAAAACTCATATATCTTCTATAATTTTAGCCGGAGAGCAAAAATATGCGATGACCACATTTATACCCATAAAACGACTCTATGCTGTAGTCTAACACAAAATCTGACACCGAAAATTTTGGGGCATTATCTCTGACCCCGGCCCTTACTCGATTCGGACCCCAAAAATAGGAGCCTTTTTCAATAAAAACTCATATATCTTCTATAATTTTAGCCGGAGAGCGAAAATATGCGATGACCACATTTATACCCATAAAACGACTCTATGCTGTAGTCTAACACAAAATCTGACACCGAAAATTTTGGGCATTATCTCTGACCCCGGCCCTTACTCGATTCGGACCCCAAAAATAGGGCCCTTTTTCAATAAAAACTCATATATCTTCTATAATTTTAGCCGGAGAGCGAAAATATGCGATGACCACATTTATACCCATAAAACGACTCTATGCTGTAGTCTAACACAAAATCTGACACCGAAAATTTTGGGGCATTATCTCTGACCCCGGCCCTTACTCGATTCGGACCCCAAAAATAGGGCCTTTTTATAAAAACTCATATATCTTCTATAATTTTAGCCGGAGAGCGAAAATATGCGATGACCACATTTATACCCATAAAACGACTCTATGCTGTAGTCTAACACAAAATCTGACACCGAAAATTTTGGGGCATTATCTCTGACCCCGGCCCTTACTCGATTCGGACCCCAAAAATAGGAGCCCTTTTTCAATAAAAACTCATATATCTTCTATAATTTTAGCCGGAGAGCGAAAATATGCGATGACCACATTTATACCCATAAAACGACTCTATGCTGTAGTCTAACACAAAATCTGACACCGAAAATTTTGGGGCATTATCTCTGACCCCGGCCCTTACTCGATTCGGACCCCAAAAATAGGGACCCTTTTTCAATATAAAACTCATATATCTTCTATAATTTTAGCCGGAGAGCGAAAATATGCGATGACCACATTTATACCCATAAAACGACTCTATGCTGTAGTCTAACACAAAATCTGACACCGAAAATTTTGGGGCATTATCTCTGACCCCGGCCCTTACTCGATTCGGACCCCAAAAATAGGGCCTTTTTATATAAAATCCTCATATATCTTCTATAATTTTAGCCGGAGAGCGAAAATATGCGATGACCACATTTATACCCATAAAACGACTCTATGCTGTAGTCTAACACAAAATCTGACACCGAAAATTTTGGGGCATTATCTCTGACCCCGGCCCTTACTCGATTCGGACCCAAAAATAGGGCCCTTTTTCAATAAAAACTCATATATCTTCTATAATTTTAGCCGGAGAGCGAAAATATGCGATGACCACATTTATACCCATAAAACGACTCTATGCTGTAGTCTAACACAAAATCTGACACCGAAAATTTTGGGGCATTATCTCTGACCCCGGCCCTTACTCGATTCGGACCCCAAAAATAGGGCCCTTTTTCAATAAAAACTCATATATCTTCTATAATTTTAGCCGGAGAGCGAAAATATGCGATGACCACATTTATACCCATAAAACGACTCTATGCTGTAGTCTAACACAAAATCTGACACCGAAAATTTTGGGCATTATCTCTGACCCCGGCCCTTACTCGATTCGGACCCCAAAAATAGGGCCTTTTTAATAAAAACTCATATATCTTCTATAATTTTAGCCGGAGAGCGAAAATATGCGATGACCACATTTATACCCATAAAACGACTCTATGCTGTAGTCTAACACAAAATCTGACACCGAAAATTTTGGGGCATTATCTCTGACCCCGGCCCTTACTCGATTCGGACCCCAAAAATAGGGCCTTTTTCAATAAAAACTCATATATCTTCTATAATTTTAGCCGGAGAGCAAAAATATGCGATGACCACATTTATACCCATAAAACGACTCTATGCTGTAGTCTAACACAAAATCTGACACCGAAAATTTTGGGGCATTATCTCTGACCCCGGCCCTTACTCGATTCGGACCCAAAAATAGGACCCTTTTTCAATAAAAACTCATATATCTTCTATAATTTTAGCCGGAGAGCGAAAATATGCGATGACCACATTTATACCCATAAAACGACTCTATGCTGTAGTCTAACACAAAATCTGACACCGAAAATTTTGGGGCATTATCTCTGACCCCGGCCCTTACTCGATTCGGACCCCAAAAATAGGGCCCTTTTTCAATAAAAACTCATATATCTATAATTTTAGCCGGAGAGCAAAAATATGCGATGACCACATTTATACCCCTAAAACGACTCTATGCTGTAGTCTAACACAAAATCTGACACCGAAAATTTTGGGGCATTATCTCTGACCCCGGCCCTTACTCGATTCGGACCCCAAAAATAGGGCCTTTTTATAAAATCCTCGTATATCTTCTATAATTTTAGCCGGAGAGCGAAAATATGCGATGACCACATTTATACCCATAAAACGACTCTATGCTGTAGTCTAACACAAAATCTGACACCGAAAATTTTGGGCATTATCTCTGACCCCGGCCCTTACTCGATTCGGACCTCAAAAATAGGACCCTTTTTATATAAAATCCCATATATCTTCTATAATTTTAGCCGGAGAGCAAAAATATGCGATGACCACATTTATACCCATAAAACGACTCTATGCTGTAGTCTAACACAAAATCTGACACCGAAAATTTTGGGGCATTATCTCTGACCCCGGCCCTTACTCGATTCGGACCCCAAAAATAGGGCCCTTTTTATATAAAACCTCATATATCTTCTATAATTTTAGCCGGAGAGCGAAAATATGCGATGACCACATTTATACCCATAAAACGACTCTATGCTGTAGTCTAACACAAAATCTGACACCGAAAATTTTGGGCATTATCTCTGACCCCGGCCCTTACTCGATTCGGACCCCAAAAATAGGGCCTTTTTCAATAAAACCTCATATATCTTCTATAATTTTAGCCGGAGAGCGAAAATATGCGATGACCACATTTATACCCATAAAACGACTCTATGCTGTAGTCTAACACAAAATCTGACACCGAAAATTTTGGGGCATTATCTCTGACCCCGGCCCTTACTCGATTCGGACCCAAAAATAGGGCCTTTTTCAATAAAAACTCATATATCTTCTATAATTTTAGCCGGAGAGCGAAAATATGCGATGACCACATTTATACCCATAAAACGACTCTATGCTGTAGTCTAACACAAAATCTGACACCGAAAATTTTGGGCATTATCTCTGACCCCGGCCCTTACTCGATTCGGACCCCAAAAATAGGGCCCTTTTTCAATAAAAACTCATATATCTTCTATAATTTTAGCCGGAGAGCGAAAATATGCGATGACCACATTTATACCCATAAAACGACTCTATGCTGTAGTCTAACACAAAATCTGACACCGAAAATTTTGGGGCATTATCTCTGACCCCGGCCCTTACTCGATTTCGGACCCCAAAAATAGGACCCTTTTTATAAAAACCATATATCTTCTATAATTTTAGCCGGAGAGCGAAAATATGCGATGACCACATTTATACCCATAAAACGACTCTATGCTGTAGTCTAACACAAAATCTGACACCGAAAATTTTGGGGCATTATCTCTGACCCCGGCCCTTACTCGATTCGGACCCCAAAAATAGGGCCCTTTTTCAATAAAAACTCATATATCTATAATTTTAGCCGGAGAGCGAAAATATGCGATGACCACATTTATACCCCTAAAACGACTCTATGCTGTAGTCTAACACAAAATCTGACACCGAAAATTTTGGGGCATTATCTCTGACCCCGGCCCTTACTCGATTCGGACCTTAAAAATAGGACCCTTTTTATATAAAATCCCATATATCTTCTATAATTTTAGCCGGAGAGCAAAAATATGCGATGACCACATTTATACCCATAAAACGACTCTATGCTGTAGTCTAACACAAAATCTGACACCGAAAATTTTGGGGCATTATCTCTGACCCCGGCCCTTACTCGATTCGGACCCTCAAAAATAGGACGCTTTTTATATAAAATCCCATATATCTTCTATAATTTTAGCCGGAGAGCAAAAATATGCGATGACCACATTTATACCCATAAAACGACTCTATGCTGTAGTCTAACACAAAATCTGACACCGAAAATTTTGGGGCATTATCTCTGACCCCGGCCCTTACTCGATTCGGACCTCAAAAATAGGACCCTTTTTATATAAAATCCCATATATCTTCTATAATTTTAGCCGGAGAGCAAAAATATGCGATGACCACATTTATACCCATAAAACGACTCTATGCTGTAGTCTAACACAAAATCTGACACCGAAAATTTTGGGGCATTATCTCTGACCCCGGCCCTTACTCGATTCGGACCTCAAAAATGGACCCTTTTTTATAAAATCCCATATATCTTCTATAATTTTAGCCGGAGAGCAAAAATATGCGATGACCACATTTATACCCATAAAACGACTCTATGCTGTAGTCTAACACAAAATCTGACACCGAAAATTTTGGGCATTATCTCTGACCCCGGCCCTTACTCGATTCGGACCTCAAAAATAGGAGCCCTTTTTATATAAAATCCCATATATCTTCTATAATTTTAGCCGGAGAGCAAAAATATGCGATGACCACATTTATACCCATAAAACGACTCTATGCTGTAGTCTAACACAAAATCTGACACCGAAAATTTTGGGGCATTATCTCTGACCCCGGCCCTTACTCGATTCGGACCTCAAAAATAGGACCCTTTTTATATAAAATCCCATATATCTTCTATAATTTTAGCCGAGAGCAAAAATATGCGATGACCACATTTATACCCATAAAACGACTCTATGCTGTAGTCTAACACAAAATCTGACACCGAAAATTTTGGGGCATTATCTCTGACCCCGGCCCTTACTCGATTGGACCTCAAAAATAGGACCCTTTTTATATAAAATCCCATATATCTATAATTTTAGCCGGAGAGCAAAAATATGCGATGACCACATTTATACCCTAAAACGACTCTATGCTGTAGTCTAACACAAAATCTGACACCGAAAATTTTGGGGCATTATCTCTGACCCCGGCCCTTACTCGATTCGGACCTAAAAATAGGACCCTTTTTATATAAAATCCCATATATCTTCTATAATTTTAGCCGGAGAGCAAAAATATGCGATGACCACATTTATACCCATAAAACGACTCTATGCTGTAGTCTAACACAAAATCTGACACCGAAAATTTTGGGCATTATCTCTGACCCCGGCCCTTACTCGATTCGGACCTCAAAAATAGGACGCTTTTTATATAAAATCCCATATATCTTCTATAATTTTAGCCGGAGAGCAAAAATATGCGATGACCACATTTATACCCATAAAACGACTCTATGCTGTAGTCTAACACAAAATCTGACACCGAAAATTTTGGGGCATTATCTCTGACCCCGGCCCTTACTCGATTCGGACCTCAAAAATAGGACCCTTTTTATATAAAATCCCATATATCTTGTATAATTTTAGCCGGAGAGCAAAAATATGCGATGACCACATTTATACCCATAAAACGACTCTATGCTGTAGTCTAACACAAAATCTGACACCGAAAATTTTGGGGCATTATCTCTGACCCCGGCCCTTACTCGATTCGGACCTCAAAAATAGGACCCTTTTTATATAAAATCCCATATATCTTCTATAATTTTAGCCGGAGAGCAAAAATATGCGATGACCACATTTATACCCATAAAACGACTCTATGCTGTAGTCTAACACAAAATCTGACACCGAAAATTTTGGGGCATTATCTCTGACCCCGGCCCTTACTCGATTCGGACCTCAAAAATAGGACCCTTTTTATATAAAATCCCATATATCTATAATTTTAGCCGGAGAGCAAAAATATGCGATGACCACATTTATACCCATAAAACGACTCTATGCTGTAGTCTAACACAAAATCTGACACCGAAAATTTTGGGGCATTATCTCTGACCCCGGCCCTTACTCGATTCGGACCTAAAAATAGGACCCTTTTTATATAAAATCCCATATATCTTCTATAATTTTAGCCGGAGAGCAAAAATATGCGATGACCACGTTTATACCCATAAAACGACTCTATGCTGTAGTCTAACACAAAATCTGACACCGAAAATTTTGGGGCATTATCTCTGACCCCGGCCCTTACTCGATTCGGACCTCAAAAATAGGACGCTTTTTATATAAAATCCCATATATCTTCTATAATTTTAGCCGGAGAGCAAAAATATGCGATGACCACATTTATACCCATAAAACGACTCTATGCTGTAGTCTAACACAAAATCTGACACCGAAAATTTTGGGGCATTATCTCTGACCCCGGCCCTTACTCGATTCGGACCTCAAAAATAGGACCCTTTTTATATAAAATCCCATATATCTTCTATAATTTTAGCCGGAGAGCAAAAATATGCGATGACCACATTTATACCCATAAAACGACTCTATGCTGTAGTCTAACACAAAATCTGACACCGAAAATTTTGGGGCATTATCTCTGACCCCGGCCCTTACTCGATTCGGACCTCAAAAATGGACCCTTTTTGTATAAAATCCCATATATCTTCTATAATTTTAGCCGGAGAGCAAAAATATGCGATGACCACATTTATACCCATAAAACGACTCTATGCTGTAGTCTAACACAAAATCTGACACCGAAAATTTTGGGGCATTATCTCTGACCCCGGCCCTTACTCGATTCGGACCTCAAAAATAGGAGCCTTTTTATATAAAATCCCATATATCTTCTATAATTTTAGCCATAGAGCAAAAATATGCGATGACCACATTTATCCTATAAAACGACTCTATGCTGTAGTCTAACACAAAATCTGACACCGAAAATTTTGGGGCATTATCTCTGACCCCGGCCCTTACTCGATTCGGACCTCAAAAATAGGACCCTTTTTATATAAAATCCCATATATCTTGTATAATTTTAGCCGGAGAGCAAAAATATGCGATGACCACATTTATACCCATAAAACGACTCTATGCTGTAGTCTAACACAAAATCTGACACCGAAAATTTTGGGGCATTATCTCTGACCCCGGCCCTTACTCGATTAGGACCTCAAAAATAGGAGCCTTTTTATATAAAATCCCATATATCTTCTATAATTTTAGCCGGAGAGCAAAAATATGCGATGACCACATTTATACCCATAAAACGACTCTATGCTGTAGTCTAACACAAAATCTGACACCGAAAATTTTGGGGCATTATCTCTGACCCCGGCCCTTACTTGATTCGGACCTCAAAAATAGGACCCTTTTTATATAAAATCCCATATATCTTCTATAATTTTAGCGGAAGAGCAAAAATATGCGATGACCACGTTCATACCCCTAAAACGACTCTATGCTGTAGTCTAACACAAAATCTGACACCGAAAATTTTGTGGCATTATCTCTGACCCCGGCCCTTACTCGATTCGGACCTCAAAAATAGGAGCCTTTTTATATAAAATCCCATATATCTTGTATAATTTTTGCCAGAGAGCAAAAATATGCGATGACCACATTTATACCCATAAAACGACTCTATGCTGTAGTCCAACACAAAATCTGACACCGAAAATTTTGGGGCATTATCTCTGACCCCGGCCCTTACTCGATTCGGACCTCAAAAATAGGAGCCTTTTTATATAAAATCCCATATATCTTCTATAATTTTAGCCAGAGAGCAAAAATATGCGATGACCACATTTATACCCATAAAACGACTCTATGCTGTAATCTAACACAAAATCTGACACCGAAAATTTTAGGCATTATCTCTGACCCCGGCCCTTACTCGATTCGGACCTCAAAAATAGGACCCTTTTTATATAAAATCCCATATATCTTGTATAATTTTAGCCGGAGAGCAAAAATATGCGATGACCACATTTATACCCATAAAACAACTCTATGCTGTAGTCTAACACAAAATCTGACACCGAAAATTTTGGGGCATTATCTCTGACCCCGGCCCGTACTCGATTTGGACCTCAAAAATAGGACCCTTTTTATATAAAATCCCATATATCTTCTATAATTTTAGCCGGAGAGCAAAAATATGCGATGACCACATTTATACCCATAAAACGACTCTATGCTGTAGTCTAACACAAAATCTGACACCGAAAATTTTGGGGCATTATCTCTGACCCCGGCCCTTACTCGATTCGGACCTCAAAAATAGGACCCTTTTTTATATAAAATCTCATATATCTATAATTTTAGCCGGAGAGCAAAAATATGCGATGACCACGTTTATACCCCTAAAACGACTCTATGCTGTAGTCTAACACAAAATCTGACACCGAAAATTTTGGGGCATTATCTCTGACCCCGGCCCTTACTCGATTCGGACCTTAAAAATAGGACCCTTTTTATATAAAATCCCATATACCTTCTATAATTTTAGCCGGAGAGCAAAAATATGCGATGACCACATTTATACCCATAAAACGACTCTATGCTGTAGTCTAACACAAAATCTGACACCGAAAATTTTGGGGCATTATCTCTGACCCCGGCCCTTATTCGATTCGGATCTCAAAAATAGGACGCTTTTTATATAAAATCCCATATATATTCTATAATTTTAGCCGGAGAGCAAAAATATGCGATGACCACATTTATACCCATAAAACGACTCTATGCTGTAGTCTAACACAAAATCTGACACCGAAAATTTTGGGGCATTATCTCTGACCCCGGCCCTTACTCGATTCGGACCTCAAAAATAGGACCCTTTTTATATAAAATCCCATATATCTTGTATAATTCTAGCCGGAGAGCAAAAATATGCGATGACCACATTTATACCCATAAAACGACTCTATGCTGTAGTCTAACACAAAATCTGACACCGAAAATTTTGGGGCATTATCTCTGACCCCGGCCCTCACTTGATTCGGACCTCAAAAATTGGACCCTTTTTGTATAAAATCCCATATATCTTCTATAATTTTAGCGGAAGAGCAAAAATATGCGATGACCACGTTTATACCCCTAAAACGAATCTATGCTGTAGTCTAACACAAAATCTGACACCGAAAATTTTGTGGCATTATCTCTGACCCCGGCCCTTACTCGATTCGGACCTCAAAAATAGGAGCCTTTTTATATAAAATCCCATATATCTTCTATAATTTTAGCCGGAAAGCAAAAATATGCGATGACCACATTTATACCCATAAAACGACTCTATGCTGTAGTCTAACACAAAATCTGACACCGAAAATTTTGGGGCATTATCTCTGACCCCGGCCCTTACTCAATTCGGACCTCAAAAATAGGACCCTTTTTATATAAAATCCCATATATCTTGTATAATTTTAGCCGGAGAGCAAAAATATGCGATGACCACATTTATACCCATAAAACGACTCTATGCTGTAGTCTAACACAAAATCTGACACCGAAAATTTTGGGGCATTATCTCTGACCCCGGCCCTTACTCGATTTGGACCTCAAAAATAGGACCCTTTTTATATAAAATCCCATATATCTATAATTTTAGCCGGAGAGCAAAAATATGCGATGACCACGTTTATACCCCTAAAACGACTCTATGCTGTAGTCTAACACAAAATCTGACACCGAAAATTTTGGGGCATTATCTCTGACCCCGGCCCTTACTCGATTCGGACCTTAAAAATAGGACCCTTTTTATATAAAATCCCATATATCTTCTATAATTTTAGCCGGAGAGCAAAAATATGCGATGACCACGTTTATACCCATAAAACGACTCTATGCTGTAGTCTAACACAAAATATGACACCGAAAATTTTTGGGCATTATCTCTGACCCCGGCCCTTACTCGATTCGGATCTCAAAAATAGGACGCTTTTTATATAAAATCCCATATATCTTCTATAATTTTAGCCGGAGAGCAAAAATATGCGATGACCACATTTATACCCATAAAACGACTCTATGCTGTAGTCTAACACAAAATCTGACACCGAAAATTTTGGGGCATTATCTCTGACCCCGGCCCTTACTCGATTCGGACCTCAAAAATAGGACCCTTTTTATATAAAATCCCATATATCTTGTATAATTTTAGCCGGAGAGCAAAAATATGCGATGACCACATTTATACCCATAAAACGACTCTATGCTGTAGTCTAACACAAAATCTGACACCGTAAATTTTGGGGCATTATCTCTGACCCCGGCCCTTACTCGATTTGGACCTCAAAAAATAGGACCCTTTTTATATAAAATCCCATATATCTTCTATAATTTTAGCCGTAGAGCAAAAATATGCGATGACCACATTTATACCCATAAAACGACTCTATGCTGTAGTCTAACACAAAATCTGACACCGAAAATTTTGGGGCATTATCTCTGACCCCGGCCCTTACTCGATTCGGACCTCAAAAATAGGACCCTTTTTATATAAAATCCCATATATCTATAATTTTAGCCGGACAGCAAAAATATGCGATGACCACGTTTATACCCCTAAAACGACTCTATGCTATAGTCTAACACAAAATCTGACACCGAAAATTTTGGGGCATTATCTCTGACCCCGGCCCTTACTCGATTCGGACCTTAAAAATAGGACCCTTTTTATATAAAATCCCATATATCTTCTATAATTTTAGCCGGAGAGCAAAAATATGCGATGACCACGTTTATACCCATAAAACGACTCTATGCTGTAGTCTAACACAAAATCTGACACCGAAAATTTTGGGGCATTATCTCTGACCCCGGCCCTTATTCGATTCGGATCTCAAAAATAGGACGCTTTTTATATAAAATCCCATATATCTTGTATAATTTTAGCCGGAGAGCAAAAATATGCGATGACCACATTTATACCCATAAAACGACTCTATGCTGTAGTCTAACACAAAATCTGACACCGAAAATTTTGGGGCATTATCTCTGACCCCGGCCCTTACTCGATTTGGACCTCAAAAATAGGACCCTTTTTATATAAAATCCCATATATCTTGTATAATTCTAGCCGGAGAGCAAAAATATGCGATGACCACATTTATACCCATAAAACGACTCTATGCTGTAGTCTAACACAAAATCTGACACCAAAAATTTTGGGGCATTATCTCTGACCCCGGCCCTCACTCGATTCGGACCTCAAAAATTGGACCCTTTTTGTATAAAATCCCATATATCTTGTATAATTTTAGCCGGAGAGCAAAAATATGCGATGACCACATTTATACCCATAAAACGACTCTATACTGTAGTCTAACACAAAATCTGACACTGAAAATTTTGGGGCATTATCTCTGACCCCGGCCCTTACTCGATTCGGACCTCAAAAATAGGAGCCTTTTTATATAAAATCCCATATATCTTCTATAATTTTAGCCATAGAGCAAAAATATGCGATGACCACATTTATTCCTATAAAACGACTCTATGCTGTAGTCTAACACAAAATCTGACACCGAAAATTTTGGGGCATTATCTCTGACCCCGGCCCTTACTCGATTCGGACCTCAAAAATAGGACCCTTTTTATATAAAATCCCATATATCTTGTATAATTTTAGCCGGAGAGCAAAAATATGCGATGACCACATTTATACCCATAAAACGACTCTATGCTGTAGTCTAACACAAAATCTGACACCGAAAATTTTGGGGCATTATCTCTGACCCCGGCCCTTACTCGATTAGGACCTCAAAAATAGGAGCCTTTTTATATAAAATCCCATATATCTTCTATAATTTTAGCCAGAGAGCAAAAATATGCGATGACCACATTTATACCCATAAAACGACTCTATGCTGTAGTCTAACACAAAATCTGACACCGAAAATTTTGGGGTATTATCTCTGACCCCGGCCCTTACTCGATTCGGACCTCAAAAATTGGACCCTTTTTGTATAAAATCCCATATATCTTGTATAATTTTAGCCGGAGAGGAAAAATATGCGATGACCACATTTATACCCATAAAACGACTCTATGCTGTAGTCTAACACAAAATCTGACACCGAAAATTTTGGGGCATTATCTCTGACCCCCGCCCTTACTCGATTCGGACCTCAAAAATAGGACCCTTTTTATATAAAATCCCATATATCTTGTATAATTTTAGCCGGAGAGCAAAAATATGCGATGACCACATTTATACCCTATAAAACGACTATGCTGTAGTCTAACACAAAATCTGACACCGAAAATTTTGGGGCATTATCTCTGACCCCCGCCCTTACTCGATTCGGACCTCAAAAATAGGACCCTTTTTATATAAAATCCCATATATCTTGTATAATTTTAGCCGGAGAGCAAAAATATGCGATGACCACATTTATACCCTATAAAACGACTATGCTGTAGTCTAACACAAAATCTGACACCGAAAATTTTGGGGCATTGTCTCTGACCCCGGCCCTTACTCGATTCGGACCTCAAAAATAGGACCCTTTTTATAAAGAATCCCATATATCTATAATTTTAGCCGTAGAGCAAAAATATGCGATGACCACGTTTATACCCATAAAACTACTCTATGCTGTAGTCTAACACAAAATCTGACACTGAAAATTTTGGGGCATTATCTCTGACCCCGGCCCTTACTCGATTCGGACCTCAAAAATAGGACCCTTTTTATATAAAATCCCATATATCTTGTAAAATTTTAGCCGGAGAGCAAAAATATGCGATGACCACATTTATACCCATAAAACGACTCTATGCTGTAGTCTAACACAAAATCTGACACCGAAAATTTTGGGGCATTATCTCTGACCCCGGCCCTTACTCGATTCGGACCTCAAAAATAGGACCCTTTTTATATAAAATCCTATATATCTTGTATAATTTTAGCCGGAGAGCAAAAATATGCGATGACCACATTTATACCCATAAAACGACTATGCTGTAGTCTAACACAAAATCTGACACCGAAAATTTTGGGGCATTATCTCTGACCCCGGCCCTTATTCGATTCGGACCTCAAAAATAGGAGCCTTTTTATATAAAATCCCATATATCTTCTATAATTTTAGCCGGAGAGCAAAAATATGCGATGACCACATTTATACCCATAAAACGACTCTATGCTGTAGTCTAACACAAAATCTGACACCGAAAATTTTGGGGCATTATCTCTGACCCCGGCCCTTACTCGATTCGGACCTCAAAAATAGGAGCCTTTTTATATAAAATCCCATATATCTTGTATAATTTTAGCCGGAGAGCAAAAATATGCGATGACCACATTTATACCCATAAAACGACTCTATGCTGTAGTCTAACACAAAATCTGACACCGAAAATTTTGGGGCATTATCTCTGACCCCGGCCCTTACTCGATTCGGACCTCAAAAATAGGAGCCTTTTTATATAAAATCCCATATATCTTCTATAATTTTAGCCGGAGAGCAAAAATATGCGATGACCACATTTATACCCATAAAACGGCCCTTACTCGATTCGGACCTCAAAAATAGGAGCCTTTTTATATAAAATCCCATATATCTTCTATAATTTTAGCCGGAGAGCAAATATATGCGATGACCACATTTATACCCATAAAACGACTCTATGCTGTAGTCTAACACAAAATCTGACACCGAAAATTTTGGGGCATTATCTCTGACCCCGGCCCTTACTCGATTCGGACCTCAAAAATAGGACCCTTTTTATATAAAATCCCATATATCTTGTATAATTTTAGCCGGAGAGCAAAAATATGCGATGACCACATTTATACCCATAAAACGACTCTATGCTGTAGTCTAACACAAAATCTGACACCGAAAATTTTGGGGCATTATCTCTGACCCCGGCCCTTACTTGATTCGGACCTCAAAAATAGGACCCTTTTTATATAAAATCCCATATATCTTCTATAATTTTAGCCGGAGAGCAAAAATATGCGATGACCACGTTTATACCCATAAAACGACTCTATGCTGTAGTCTAACACAAAATCTGACACCGAAAATTTTGGGGCATTATCTCTGACCCCGGCCCTTACTCGATTCGGACCTCAAAAATAGGACCCTTTATATATAAAATCCCATAGGCCTATATCTTGTATAATTTTAGCCGGAGAGCAAAAATATGCGATGACCACATTTATACCCATAAAACGACTCTATGCTGTAGTCCAACACAAAATCTGACACCGAACTCCCGTGCTGAAACTTGGTGACGGGCAAGAGGGCTCTCGAACTTGGGGAAATTACTCCCCCAGTTTGAATCTAAATTTCTCTCTTTTACCTTTTTCTTTTTCTCAATATTACTCCGACCTTATCCTAATTTCATAAACTTTCTTTCGTCTTGCTTTCCAAACTCAATGAGAAAAATTTCCCTCATTATATATGTGTATATATTATGTACATATATATTTATTATTATTTTTTTTTTCGTTCCTATGGCTTGGATGTTTCTCATCCATTGTAGCCCCGGCGTGGATGTTCATACATCCTATATTGCTGCCTGCTTTGATGAGTGGGAGGAGGTGTCACGGTTGGGAGGTGTTTGCATTCAAAGCTATATGTGAGAGTATTGGATGATTTCAGCCATCCCGAAGATGGTTTGGACCTTTTTGGCGGAACTATTCTCAAGTGTTGGGTCTTCGGAATCCAGGGGGATCCAATGCTTGGGATAGGACTCTCGTCTTTTGGCCGGAAGCCCGTCATTACAGATATGGGGAGGATGATTCCATAATTTCTTGGTCTCAGTCCTAACAGGCGGGTTCAGCTTACACCTGTGCCTCTATATCTGTTTTGATGCTATTCTTTGGGTAGGGTATGGAGTGGACCATCTGGGAAGTATACTCTCATTGTGCCGATAGTGGAAAGTGCAAATTTCCTTTCTGGCGTGTGATGGCCTAACATTCTCTAGCAGGTACATCTAAGTAACCCTTTTCTCTCTCTCTCGTCTAATGGATTCTTTAAGCAATGAACCCCCATCCCCTGGATACGCTGACTCTCCCCCGGCACTGTTGACGACCTCTGCTAATTCAATTAAGGAAAATTCTGTTGACGACTTAGGAACAAATAAGGACCCCTCTACTAATGTTTCAAAACCAATTAAGTCGGGTAACAAAGGGAAACTAAGAATCCTTCATGTTACCCAAATTCCAATAAATACTGATTATGATATATATAAAGCATTTAGATGCTATGGAGTGATAAAAGAAATTAGAATGAAACTTGAAAATGAAAAATGGCATTCATGGATAACTTATAATAATCAGGAAGAAGCATTCAATGCAATATGTAACATCAATGATATCAAAATTAATAACCTAAATTTCATGGGTGCCCTATGTGATAGGATACTAAACAGTTTGGATGTATATAGACCTGCTGACTGGTTTGAGAAAGATATCGATTTAACTATGCTCCCCCAAAGAAAGCCAAAACCACCAATGTGGCTTGTTGCCGAGCCTAAAGGGAGTAATGGGAATTATTTTAAAATTAGCAAACTAATTCAGAAAAAGGTAGGAACCATTGCACCAGGTGATATATCTCGCTTTGGGAAAAATAGCTTCCTAATCCATGCTAAATCATTCACGCAATCAGTAATACTGTCTAACCTTACGACAAACAGTGATGAGGATATGTTAGATGTCAAACCCCACCTAAACTTTAGTTACGGAAGGGGAGTAGTCTTCAATAAAGATCTTTACGAATTTACAGAAGAGGAAATACTAGCCATGTGCCCATTAACAGTGTGGAAAGTCCATAAGATTCCTGGGACGTCAATGATTATCCTTACTTTCCAGGATGCTGATGTGCCTTTCCACATCGATATTGAAAATGAAAGAATAAAAGTTCGGCCTTTTAAACAAAAGCCCTTACAGTGCTTCAAATGTTTCAAATTTGGACATCCTTCTAAAGTTTGTAAAAATGAAAAAATGTGTAGCATCTGTGCCAGTCCCTATCATGGAGAGTGTACACTTGAGCCCAGCTGTTTGAATTGCAATTCAAACCATAAATCCACTGACAGGAGCTGCGAGATTTATAAGTTTGAAGAAGCAGCCCTAAACAAATCCAGTGTAGAACACATAAGTGTAGGACATGCCAAAAGACTACTGAAAAAACCAAACAGCTATGCAAATGCACTGAAATCAAGAGAAAATATACCACAGGAGACATCGAACCCACATAGTGCTGCCAGTAATTCCCAAAAAGGAAATACATCATCTAATGATAGTAGAGTTTTACGTGACAAGGTAAGCATATTGCCTTCCAAGGCTTTACCACTGTGTATTAAAACTGCAACACTGCCCACTTCTATACAAACTTCATCCCCCATTACCAACAATAGTACTAACCTCTCTCAGGCCATGTCCTTGCCTGATTTGATGGAAGTTCCACCCGAAACAAAGTTACCAGGTGCACCTGTGGTAGGGAAGGTGCAAAAACCTGGTAAATCCTCACCACTGATAAATAGGAAAAGAGAGAGACCTCCATCTCTCTCTCCACCCTCCATTAGAAACGTCAAGGTTATGACATCAAATAAATTTGATGTTTTGTCTGTTGATGTTTCTAATGGACCAGAAGATAAACTGAATAAATCAGAAATTCAAGTTGAGGTCCACCATCCACCTCAACAAATAGATCAAAAGGATACAAAGAAAAACACAAACATAAAACCCATTATAACAAGACCACCTCCGAAGAAACCTACAGGTAATAATGTTAGATTAAAAACTGCTAATGGGAAGACCTCATCCAAGATGTCTTCCAGAAATAATCCATAGTTTTCTTCTCCATTTTGCAATGGAACTGTCAGGGTTTGAGGGCCAAATATGAAGAACTTAAGCTCCTAATTCATGAGCATTCCCCCATAATTGTATGTCTACAGGAAAGTATGCTTGATTCTAACACTCCTAGTCATCGAGAGTATGTTAGCTATAGAACACCATATAATCAACAAGCAGGGAGCCATGGCGGAAGTCTTGTATACATTCGTCGAGATGTTCCCCAAATACCTATGTCTATACGTACAACCCTGCAGGCAGTTGTTGTACAAATTGATATAGGGAGAAAATATACAATTTGCTCTCTGTACTTACCTCCAAATGATATTATTTTATATGATGACTTAGCAGAGGTCATTCAACAACTCCCTCAACCATTTCTCTTACTGGGAGATATGAATGGTAGACATCCTTTATGGGGTGATATCCTAGCAAACACAAGGGGCAATATTATCTCATCAATTGTGGAGAATGAGGATGTGGGACTCCTTAATACAGGAGAGCCCACACACTTCCATGTTCAGACAGGTACCTTGTCATGCATTGACCTTTCAATTGCAAGCTCTAACTGTCTTCTTGATTTTGATTAGAGGACATTAGATGATTGGCATACTAGTGATCATGCACCAATCATTATAAACACCAACAATGGTCCACCTTTACAGAGATCGCCACGTTGGAATCTAGACAAGGCAGACTGGGTTAAATTTTCCGAGCTAAGCGAAATCGAAGGGAGAGCAGAACAGTTTGAAAGTGTTGATGATGCCATAGACCTACTGAATGGAACTCTTCATACAGCAGGAGTCAATTCAATTCCCAAAACAACAGGGTTATTCAAACGACGACCAGTCCCGTGGTGGTCTTCAGAACTAACTGCACTCCACAGAGCCACAAGAAGATCTCTAACACGATTGTGTAGACGCAGAACTGATGAGAATTTAACTATGTACAAGAAATGTAGAGCACATTTCTGTCGTGCCATGAAAGAAGCAAGGCGCCAGTCATGGATGTCTTTTGTTTCCTCCATTAACAGTAGAACACCACCATCTTCTGTGTGGAGGAAAGTAAAAAAGATAGCTGGCAAATTCACCCCCAACCCACCACCAGTGTTGAAGGTGAATGGCCAGTATGTAACTGAAGCAAATGAAGTTAGCAATGCCCTGGCTAATCATTTTTCAAAAGTATCCAGCAAGTGTGAAGGAGCCCCTGGTCACCAGTATAGGAGCACTGAAGAAAAGAAAATTTTAAATTTTGCAACAAGAAGGGAAGAGTCGTATAATTCTCCTTTCACTGAAAGAGAATTTGATTCCGCACTTGCTCATTGCAACGATACAGCCCCTGGACCCGATGGAATTCCATTTGCAATGATTAAACATGTCCATTTTAATACAAAGCTATTTATTTTAAGCATTATTAATAGAATATGGCATGATCATAGTTACCCAAGTGTTTGGGAACTAGCCATTATTTTAGCCTTTTTAAAACCCGGTAAAGACAAGTTTTTAGCAGCAAACTATCGTCCTATTGCATTGACATCTTGTTTATGTAAAATCATGGAGAAGATGGTCAATGCAAGACTGATATGGTACCTTGAAAAGAAAGGTATTTTATCACCGATTCAATGTGGATTCCAAAAAATGCACTCAACGACTGATGTGTTGATACGACTTGAGTCTTCTATTTGTGAAGCCTTTGCTTCCAAACAGCACCATGTTACAGTATTTTTTGACCTTGAAAAGGCATATGATACCACATGGAGATATGGTATTCTTAAAACCATTCATGAATTGGGATTGAGAGGAGAGCTGCCACTATTTATTCAGGCATTTCTTTCACGTAGAGTTTTTCAAGTGAGAGTGGGGGAAACTCTATCAGAGAGTAAGTGCCAGGAAGAAGGAGTTCCTCAGGGTAGTGTGCTGAGTGTAACCCTTTTTGCACTAGCAATTAATGGGATATCCTCAGCCATTCCCCAGGATGTTCTCTCAACATTATTTGTGGATGATCTCTCAATATCATTTGCTGGCACTGGAATGGCAATGGTTGAGAGAAAAATCCAACTCTCTATTGATAAAATTATCCAGTGGGCTGACATGGATGGATTTAAGTTCTCGACAAGTAAAACTACCATTGTCCATTTTTGTCGTATCCGGGGAGTACATCCAGACCCGGATATATACATTAAAGGTCAACGGATACCATGTGTATCGGAAACCAAATTTTTAGGTTTGATATTTGACTGTAGACTTACCTGGGTTTCTCACCTAAAAGCGCTAAAAGCTAAATGTGTTGAAGCTCTGAATATCTTAAAAGTATTGTACCATACATCATGGGGGCCAGACCGCAATACTATTTTGAAATTATACGAGGCCTTGATTTTTTCCAAAATTAGTTATGGTTGTGAGGTATATTCTTCAGCCACCCCAAGCCGGTTAAAAATATTAGATTCGATACATCATGCAGGTATTAGATTGTCTACTGGAGCTTTTAAAACCTCGCCTATCCCAAGTCTCCTTGTTGATGCTGGAGAGTTACCTCTAGACCTTTACCGAATGTCTTCCATTCTTCGGTATTGGTTTAAATTGCAAAGACTCCCTAACTCTCTAGCCTTTCAGACTGCAAGCCTTGTAAGACAAGCATCATACTTTGAGTTGCACCCAAAGCTCCTCAACCTTATGGCTTTCGGGTGAAACGATTTTTAAATAGTCTGGATATAATTAGAACTAAGGTACTTCCATTCAAGGTATCATCAACGCCTCCATGGAAATTACCTGACATATCTTTTTGTAAATACTTTATTGGAGTTAAGAAGAATATGACTGACTTAGAATCCAGGTCTCTTTTTATGGAACATGTCGAAGAACATAGGGGATCGACTTTTATATATACTGATGGCTCCAAATCTGATGCTGGCGTTGGATTTGAAGTATATAGTAATGATTTTAATTGTAGAGGTGCACTTCCTCTAACAGCTTCCATATTTACTGCCGAACTGTATGGCATATTAACCGCTATTGAGAAAATAGCTTTGGAAAAGGAGGGTAATTTTACAATTTTTAGTGATGCAAGGAGTGTTCTTCAAGCTTTAGAAGTTTTTAATTCTAGTAACCCTCTAGTTTTAAAGATTTTAGAATGGCTTTTTATTATTGGACGGAAAGGTATAACTGTTCGATTTTGTTGGGTTCCAGCACATGTAGGTGTGTCTGGGAATGAGAAGGCAGATTTACTGGCGAAGAATGCGGCATCCGAGTTGCTACCAAGGAGGTATCCCATTCCATGTAACGATCTCCTACCTTACATCAAGAAATTGGTTTGTGATAAATGGCAACAGCACTGGGACAGTCAAGACGGCAATAAAATGAGGGAAGTAACAAATATCATATCACCTTGGAGGTATAACATGATTCCCCGAAAATGGGAGACGACTCTTTGTCGTCTCCGTATTGGTCACACACGGTTGACACTCGAGTTTCTGCTGAAGGGCCAACACCAACCGTATTGCGAGGACTGCTTAGTACCTTTAACAGTGAGGCATTTGTTGACCGAATGCCCTAATTTTACTAACTTAAGAAATAGATATCTGTTTGAGGCTCGAGGTGAGGATGGCAGGTTTATCCTTACCAAGATTCTTGGACATGATGCGTCTTACTATGCGAACGGAATTTTTAGATTTATTTCAGAAGCAGGTCTTCTGAAAACTATTTAACTATTTTAATGACTTCTTAATTTTTATGGTTTTAATCGAATTCTCTTTTAATTTTCATATACAGTGAATGGTATCGGCGTCAATGACCTTAGATGTCAGGATGCCAGAAAACTTTCAATCAATCAATCAATCGGACCTGAAAAATAGGACCCTTTTTATATAAAATCCCATATATCTTCTATAATTTTAGCCGGAGAGCAAAAATATGCGATGACCACATTTATACCCATAAAACGACTCTATGCTGTAGTCTAACACAAAATCTGACACCAAAAATTTTGGGGCATTATCTCTGACCCCGGCCCTTACTCGATTCGGACCTCAAAAATAGGACCCTTTTTATATAAAATCCCATATATCTTCTATAATTTTAGCCGGAGAGCAAAAATATGCGATGACCACATTTATACCCATAAAACAACTCTATGCTGTAGTCTAACACAAAATCTGACACCGAAAATTTTGGGGCATTATCTCTCACCCCGGCCCTTACTCGATTCGGACCTCAAAAATAGGACCCTTTTTATATAAAATCCCATATATCTTCTATAATTTAACCGGAGAGCAAAAATATGCGATGACCACATTTATACCCATAAAACGACTCTATGCTGTAGTCTAACACAAAATCTGACACCGAAAATTTTGGGGCATTATCTCTGACCCCGGCCCTTACTCGATTCGGACCTCAAAAATAGGACCCTTTTTATATAAAATCCCATATATCTTCTATAATTTTAGCCGGAGAGCAAAAATATGCGATGACCACATTTATACCCATAAAACGACTCTATGCTGTAGTCTAACACAAAATCTGACACCGAAAATTTTGGGGCATTATCTCTGACCCCGGCCCTTACTCGATTCGGACCTCAAAAATAGGACCCTTTTTATATAAAATCCCATATATCTTCTATAATTTTAGCCGGAGAGCAAAAATATGCGATGACCACATTTATACCCATAAAACGACTCTATGCTGTAGTCTAACACAAAATCTGACACCGAAAATTTTGGGGCATTATCTCTGACCCCGGCCCTTACTCGATTCGGACCTCAAAAATAGGACCCTTTTTATATAAAATCCCATATATCTTCTATAATTTTAGCCGGAGAGCAAAAATATGCGATGACCACATTTATACCCATAAAACGACTCTATGCTGTAGTCTAACACAAAATCTGACACCGAAAATTTTGGGGCATTATCTCTGACCCCGCCCCTTACTCGATTCGGACCTCAAAAATAGGACTCTTTTTATATAAAATCCTATATATCTTGTATAATTTTAGCCGAAGAGCAAAAATATGCGATGACCACATTTATACCCATAAAACGACTCTATGCTGTAGTCTAACACAAAATCTGACACCGAAAATTTTGGGGCATTATCTCTGACCCCGGCCCTTACTCGATTCGGACCTCAAAAATAGGACCCTTTTTATATAAAATCCCATATATCTTCTATAATTTTAGCCGGAGAGCA
This sequence comes from Palaemon carinicauda, assembly GCF_036898095.1. Taxonomy (NCBI): domain Eukaryota; kingdom Metazoa; phylum Arthropoda; class Malacostraca; order Decapoda; family Palaemonidae; genus Palaemon; species Palaemon carinicauda. The sequence continues at coordinate 8,771,152 of NC_090743.1, forward strand.
AAAATATGCGATGACCACATTTATACCCATAAAACGACTCTATGCTGTAGTCTAACACAAAATCTGACACCGAAAATTTTGGGGCATTATCTCTGACCCCGGCCCTTACTCGATTCGGCCCTCAAAAATAGGACCCTTTTTTTATAAAATCCCATACATCTTGTATAATTTTAGCCGGAGAGCAAAAATATGCGATGACCACATTTATACCCATAAAACGACTCTATGCTGTAGTCTAACACAAAATCTGACACCGAAAATTTTGGGGCATTATCTCTGACCCCGGCCCTTACTCGATTCGGACCTCAAAAATAGGACCCTTTTTATATAAAATCCCATACATCTTGTATAATTTTAGCCGGAGAGCAAAAATATGCGATGACCACATTTATACCCATAAAACGACTCTATGCTGTAGTCTAACACAAAATCTGACACCGAAAATTTTGGGGCATTATCTCTGACCCCGGCCCTTACTCGATTCGGACCTAAAAAATAGGACCCTTTTTATATAAAATCCCATATATCTTGTATAATTTTAGCCGGAGAGCAAAAATATGCGATGACCACATTTATACCCATAAAACGACTCTATGCTGTAGTCTAACACAAAATCTGACACCGAAAATTTTGGGGCATTATCTCTGACCCCGGCCCTTACTCCATTCGGACCTCAAAAATAGGATCCTTTTTATATAAAATCCCATATATCTTGTATAATTTTAGCCGGAGAGCAAAAATATGCGATGACCACATTTATACCCATAAAACGACTCTATGCTGTAGTCTAACACAAAATCTGACACCGAAAATTTTGGGGCATTATCTCTAACCGCGGCCCTTACTCGATTCGGACCTCAAAAATAGGACGCTTTTTATATAAAATCCCATATATCTTCTATAATTTTAGCCGGAGATCAAAAATATGCGATGACCACATTTATACCCATAAAACGACTCTATGCTGTAGTCTAACACAAAATCTGACACCGAAAATTTTGGGGCATTATCTCTGACCCCGGCCCTTACTCGATTCGGACCTCAAAAATAGGACCCTTTTTATATAAAATCCCATATATCTTGTATAATTTTACCCGGAGAGCAAAAATATGCGATGACCACATTTATACCCATAAAACGACTCTATGCTGTAGTCTAACACAAAATCTGACACCGAAAATTTTGGGGCATTATCTCTGACCCCGGTCCTTACTCGAATCGGACCTCAAAAATAGGACCCTTTTTATATAAAATCCCATATATCTTCTATAATTTTAGCCGGAGAGCAAAAATATGCGATGACCATATTTATACCCATTAAACGACTCTATGCTGTAGTCTAACACAAAATCTGACACCGAAAATTTTGGGTCATTATCTCTGACCCCGGCCCTTACTCGATTCGGACCTCAAAAATAGGAGCCTTTTTATATAAAATCCCATATATCTTCTATAATTTTAGCCGGAGAGCAAAAATATGCGATGACCACATTTATACCCATAAAACGACTCTATGCTGTAGTCTAACACAAAATCTGACACCGAAAATTTTGGGGGATTATCTCTGACCCCGGCCCTTACTCGATTCGGACCTCAAAAATAGGACCCTTTTTATATAAAATCCCATATATCTTCTATAATTTTAGCCGGAGAGCAAAAATATGCGATGACCACATTTATACCCATAAAACGACTCTATGCTGAAGTCTAACACAAAATCTGACACCGAAAATTTTGGGGCATTATCTCGGGCCCCGGCCCTTACTCGATTCGGACCTCAAAAATAGGACCCTTTTTATATAAAATCCCATATATCTTTTATAATTTTAGCCGGAGAGCAAAAATATGCGATGACCACATTTATACTCATAAAACGACTCTATGCTGTAGTCTAACACAAAATCTGACACCGAAAATTTTGGGACATTATCCCTGTCCCCGGCCCTTACTCGATTCGGACCCCAAAAATAGGGCCCTTTTTCAATAAAAACTCAAATATCTTCTATAATTTTAGCCGGAGAGGGAAAATATGCGATGACCACATTTATACCCATAAAACGACTATGCTGTAGTCTAACACAAAATCTGACACCGAAAATTTTGGGACATTATCTCTGACCCCGCCCCTTACTCGATTCGGACCCCAAAAATAGGGCACTTTTTCAATAAAAACTCATATATCTTCTATAATTTTAGCGGGAGAGCGAAAATATGAGATGGCCACAATTATACCCATAAAACGACTCTATGCTGTAGTCTAACACAAAATCTGACACCGAAAATTTTGGGACATTATCTCTGACCCCGGCCCTTACTCGATTCGGACCCCAAAAATAGGGCCCTTTTTCAATAAAAACTCATATATTTTCTATAATTTTAGCCGGAGAGCGAAAATATGCCATGACCACATTTATACCCATAAAACGACTCTATGCTGTAGTCTAACACAAAATCTGACACCGAAAATTTTGGGGCATTATCTCTGACCCCGGCCCTTACTCGATTCGGACCTCAAAAATAGGACCCTTTTTATATAAAATCCCATATATCTTCTATAATTTAACCGGAGAGCAAAAATATGCGATGACCACATTTATACCCATAAAACGACTCTATGCTGTTGTCTAACACAAAATCTGACACCAAAAATTTTGGGGCATTATCTCTGACCCCGGCCCTTACTCGATTCGGACCTCAAAAATAGGACCCTTTTTATATAAAATCCCATATATCTTCTATAATTTTAGCCGGAGAGCAAAAATATGCGAGGACCACATTTATACCCATAAAACGACTCTATGCTGTAGTCTAACACAAAATCTGACACCGAAAATTTTGGGGCATTATCTCTGACCCCGGCCCTTACTCGATTCGGACCTCAAAAATAGGACCCTTTTTACATAAAATCCCATATATCTTGTATAATTTTAGCCGGAGAGCAAAAATATGCGATGACCACATTTATACCCATAAAACGACTCTATGCTGTAGTCTAACACAAAATCTGACACCGAAAATTTTGGGGCATTATCTCTGACCCCGGCCCTTACTCGATTCGGACCTCAAAAATAGGAGCCTTTTTATATAAAATCCCATATATCTTCTATAATTTTAGCCGGAGAGCAAAAATATGCGATGACCACATTTATACCCATAAAACGACTCTATGCTGAAGTCTAACACAAAATCTGACACCAAAAATTTTGGGGCATTATCTCGGGCCCCGGCCCTTACTCGATTCGGACCTCAAAAATAGGACCCTTTTTATATAAAATCCCATATATCTACTATAATTTTAGCCGGAGAGCATAAATATGCGATGACCACATTTATACTCATAAAACGACTCTATGCTGTAGTCTAACACAAAATCTGACACCGAAAATTTTGGGACATTATCTCTGTCCCCGGCCCTTACTCGATTCGGACCCCAAAAATAGGGCCCTTTTTCAATAAAAACTCATATATCTTCTATAATTTTAGCCGGAGAGGGAAAATATGCGATGACCACATTTATACCCATAAAACGACTATGCTGTAGTCTAACACAAAACCTGACACCGAAAATTTTGGGACATTATCTCTGACCCCGCCCCTTACTCGATTTGGACCCCAAAAATAGGGCCCTTTTTCAATAAAAACTCATATCTTCTATAATTTTAGCGGGAGAGCGAAAATATGCGATGGCCACAATTATACCCATAAAACGACTCTATGCTGTAGTCTAACACAAAATCTGACACCGAAAATTTTGGGACATTATCTCTGACCCCGGCCCTTACTCGATTCGGACCCCAAAAATAGGGCCCTTTTTCAATAAAAACTCATATATCTTCTATATTTTAGCCGGAGAGGGAAAATATGCGATGACCACATTTATACCCATAAAACGACTCTATGCTGTAGTCTAACACAAATCTGACACCGAAAATTTTGGGGCATTATCTCTGACCCCGGCCCTTACTCGATTCGGACCTCAAAAATAGGACCCTTTTTATATAAAATCCCATATATCTTCTATAATTTAACCGGAGAGCAAAAATATGCGATGACCACATTTATACCCATAAAACGACTCTATGCTGTTGTCTAACACAAAATCTGACACCGAAAATTTTGGGGCATTATCTCTGACCCCGGCCCTTACTCGATTCGGACCTCAAAAATAGGACCCTTTTTATATAAAATCCCATATATCTTGTATAATTTTAGCCGGAGAGCAAAAATATGCGATGACCACATTTATACCCATAAAACGACTCTATGCTGTAGTCTAACACAAAATCTGACACCGAAAATTTTGGGGCATTATCTCTGACCCCGGCCCTTACTCGATTCGGACCTCAAAAATAGGACCCTTTTTATATAAAATCCCATATATCTTGTATAATTTTAGCCGGAGAGCAAAAATATGCGAGGACCACATTTATACCCATAAAACGACTCTATGCTGTAGTCTAACACAAAATCTGACACCGAAAATTTTGGGGCATTATCTCTGACCCCGGCCCTTACTCGATTCGGACCTCAAAAATAGGACCCTTTTTATATAAAATCCCATATATCTTCTATAATTTTAGCCGGAGCGCAAAAATATGCGATGACCACATTTATACCCATAAAACGACTCTATGCTGTAGTCTAACACAAAATCTGACACCGAAAATTTAGGGGCATTATCTCTGACCCCGGCCCTTACTCGATTCGGACCTCAAAAATAGGACCCTTTTTATATAAAATCCCATATATCTTCTATAATTTTAGCCGGAGAGCAAAAATATGCGATGACCACATTTATACCCATAAAACGACTCTATGCTGTAGTCTAACACAAAATCTGACACCGAAAATTTTGGGGCATTATCTTTGACCCCGGCCCTTACTCGATTCGGACCTCAAAAATAGGAGCCTTTTTATATAAAATCCCATATATCTTCTATAATTTTAGCCGGAGAGCAAAAATATGCGATGACCACATTTATACTCATAAAACGACTCTATGCTGTAGTCTAACACAAAATCTGACACCGAAAATTTTGGGACATTATCTCTGTCCCCGGCCCTTACTCGATTCGGACCCCAAAAATAGGGCCCTTTTTCAATAAAAACTCATATATCTTCTATAATTTTAGCCGGAGAGGGAAAATATGCGATGACCACATTTATACCCATAAAACGACTCTATGCTGTAGTCTAACACAAAATCTGACACCGAAAATTTTGGGGCATTATCTCTGACCCCGGCCCTTACTCGATTCGGACCTCAAAAATAGGACCCTTTTTATATAAAATCCCATATATCTTGTATAATTTTACCCGGAGAGCAAAAATATGCGATGACCACATTTATACCCATAAAACGACTCTATGCTGTAGTCTAACACAAAATCTGACACCGAAAATTTTGGGGCATTATCTCTGACCCCGGTCCTTACTCGATTCGGACCTCAAAAATAGGACCCTTTTTATATAAAATCCCATATATCTTGTATAATTTTAGCCGGAGAGCAAAAATATGCGATGACCACATTTATACCCATAAAACGACTCTATGCTGTAGTCTAACACAAAATCTGACACCGAAAATTTTGGGGCATTATCGCTGACCCCGGCCCTTACTCGATTCGGACCTCAAAAATAGGACCCTTTTTATATAAAATCGCATATATCTTCTATAATTTTAGCCGGAGAGCAAAAATATGCGATGACCACATTTATACCCATAAAACGACTCTATGCTGAAGTCTAACACAAAATCTGACACCAAAAATTTTGGGGCATTATCTCGGGCCCCGGCCCTTACTCGATTCGGACCTCAAAAATAGGACCCTTTTTATATAAAATCCCATATATCTTCTATAATTTTAGCCGGAGAGCAAAAATATGCGATGACCACATTTATACTCTTAAAACGACTCTATGCTGTAGTCTAACACAAAATCTGACACCGAAAATTTTGGGACATTATCTCTGACCCCGGCCCTTACTCGATTCGGACCCCAAAAATAGGGCCCTTTTTCAATAAAAACTCATATATCTTCTATAATTTTAGCCGGAGAGGGAAAATATGCGATGACCACATTTATACCCATAAAACGACTATGCTGTAGTCTAACACAAAATCTGACACCGAAAATTTTGGGACATTATCTCTGACCCCGCCCCTTATTCGATTCTGACCCCAAAAATAGGGCCCTTTTTCAATAAAAACTCATATATCTTCTATAATTTTAGCGGGAGAGCGAAAATATGCGATGACCACAATTATACCCATAAAACGACTCTATGCTGTAGTCTAACACAAAATCTGACACCGAAAATTTTGGGACATTATCTCTGACCCTTACTCGATTCGGACCCCAAAAATAGGGCCCTTTTTCAATAAAAACTCATATATCTTCTATAATTTTAGCCGGAGAGCGAAAATATGCGATGACCACATTTATACCCATAAAACGACTCTATGCTGTAGTCTAACACAAAATCTGACACCGAAAATTTTGGGACATTATCTCTGACCCCGGCCCTTACTCGATTCGGACCCCAAAAATAGGGCCCTTTTTCAATAAAAACTCATATATCTTCTATAATTTTAGCCGGAGAGCGAAAATATGCGATGACCACATTTATACCCATAAAACGACTCTATGCTGTAGTCTAACACAAAATCTGACACCGAAAATTTCGGGACATTATCTCTGACCCCGGCCCTTACTCGATTCGGACCCCAAAAATAGGGCCCTTTTTCAATAAAAACTCATAAATCTTCTATAAAATTTCACTGAAGGCTCCCTAAAATTTCACTGAACGCTCCCGAAAATTTCACTGAAGGCTCCAGAGAATTTCACTGAAGGCTCCCGAAAATTTCACTGAACGCTCCAAAAAACTTCACTGAACGCTCCCGAAAATTTCACTGAACGCTCTCGATAACTTCACTGAACGCTCAGAAAAATTTCACTGAACGCTCCCGAAAATTTCACTGAACGCTCCCGAAAACTTCACTGAACGCTCCCGAAAACTTCACTGAACGTTCCCGAATATTTCACTGAAGTCTACCGAAAATTTCACTGAACGCTCCCGAAAATTTCACTGAACGCTCCCGAATATTTCACTGAATGCTCCCGGAAATTTCACTGAACGCTCCCGATAAATTCACTGAACGCTCCCGAAAATTTCACTGAACGCTCCCGAAACATTGGGATTTTCACTGAACGCTCCCGAAAAAACGGGATTTTCACTGAACGCTCACGAAAATTCCACTGAAAGCTCCCCAAAATTTCACTGAAGGCTCCCAAAAATTTCACTGAAGGCTCCCGAAAATTTTACTAAAGGCTCCCAAAAATTTCTCATAAGGCTCCCAAAAATTTCATTGAAGGCTCCCCAAAATTTCACTGAAAGCTCCCCAAAATTTCACTAAAGGCTCCCAAAAATTTCACATAAGGCTCCCAAAAATGTCACTGAAGGCTCCCCAAACTTTCACTGAACACTCCCGGAAATTTCACTGAAGGCTCCCGAAAATTTCACTGAAGGCTCCCGAAAATTTCACTAAACACTCGCGAAAATTTTACTGAAGGCTCCCCAAAATTTCACTGAACGCTCCCCAAAACTTCACTGAAGGCTCCCCAAAATTTCACTGAACGCTCCCTAAAATTTCACTGAACGCTCCCGAAAATTTCACTGAAGGCTCCCGAAAATTTCACTAAACGCTCGCAAAAATTTTACTGAAGGCTCCCCAAAATTTCACTGAACGCTCCCCAGAACTTCACTGAAGGCTCCCCAAAATTTCACTGAAAGCTCCCAAAAATTTCACTGAAGGCTCCCCAAAATTTCACTGAAGGCTCCCGAGAATTTCACTGAAGGCTCAAGAAAATTTCACTGAAGGCTCCCCAAAATTTCACTGAAGTCTCCCCAAAATTTCACTGAACGCTCCCCAAAATTTCGCTGACGCTCCCCAAAATTTCACTGAAGGCTCCCGAAAATTTCACTGAAGGCTCCCCAAAATTTCACTGAACGCTCCCGAAAATTTCACTGAAGGCTCCCCAAAATTTCACTGAAGGCTCCCGAAAACTGCACTGAAGGCTCCCCAAAATTTCATTGAAGGCTCCCGAAAATTTCACTGAAGGCTCCCGAAATTTTCACTGAAGGCTCCCGAAAATTTCCCTGAACGCTCCAGAAAATTTCACTGAAGACTCCCGAAAATTTTACTGAACCTCCCGAAATTTTCACTGAAGGTTCACGAAAATTTCACTGAAGGCTCCCGAAAATTTCACTGAAGGCTCCCGAAAATTTCACTGAACACTCCCGGAAATTTCACTGATGGCTCCCGAAAATTTCACTGAAGGCTCCCGGAAATTTCACTGAAGGCTCCCGAAAATTTCACTGAACGCTCCCGAAAATTTCACTGAAGGCTCCCGAAAATTTCACTGAACGCTCCCGGAAATTTCACTGAAGGCTCCCGAAAATTTCACTGAAGGCTCCCCAAAATTTCACTGAAGGCTCCTCAAAATTTCACTGAAGGCTCCCCAAAATTTCACTGAAGGCTCCCAAAAATTTCACTGAAGGCTCCCGAAAATTACACTGAACGCTTTCAAAAATTTCACTGAAGGCTCCCGAAAATTTCACTGAACGCTCCCGGAAATTTCACTGAAGGCTGTGGGGGAAACTCTATCAGAGAGTAAGTGCCAGGAAGAAGGAGTTCCTCAGGGTAGTGTGCTGAGTGTAACCCTTTTTGCACTAGCAATTAATGGGATATCCTCAGCCATTCCCCAGGATGTTCTCTCAACACTATTTGTGGATGATCTCTCAATATCATTTGCTGGCACTAGAATGACAATGGTTGAGAGAAAAATCCAACTCTCTATTGATAAAATTATCCAGTGGGCTGACATGAATGGATTTAAGTTTTCGACAAGTAAAACTACCATTGTCCATTTTTGTCGTATCCGGGGAGTACATCCAGACCCGGATATATACATTAAAGGTCAACGGATACCATGTGTATCGGAAACCAAATTTTTAGGTTTGATATTTGACTGTAGACTTACATGGGTTTCTCACCTAAAAGCGCTAAAAGCTAAATGTGTTGAAGCTCTGAATATCTTAAAAGTATTGTCCCATACATCATGGGGGCCAGACCGCAATACTATTTTAAAATTATACAAGGCCTTGATTTTTTCCAAAATTAGTTATGGTTGTGAGGTATATTCTTCAGCAACCCCAACCCCCCAGATGCTGAAGCCTTGATGAGGATGGGGGGCTTAGGGACTAGCAGTTGGGCTCTAATGAACAATGGGAACTACTTCCCCACTGGACCTCGGTGCCCAACTGTTGATCCAACTAAATTAGTCAGCACTTTCTCTCCGTTCCTTTGATTACTTCTTATTTTCTCCCATCTCTTCCTCTTGGGCATGAACTTGTTGACGACTTTAGCTTGTACGACTTAGGTTTTGACTGCTGCTTTGGATTTGGCGCAGGGTGGGATGGATGTCATGCCATCTCAACCTGTACAAATTTAGACGCCATCACCCTCTGGCAGACCCCATTGGGTGCAGACTAAGTCTGTTAAGAGTCGGGCTCCAATGATCCGGTTTTAAGTCACCCATATTTGCGGGTAATGGGTGACGCTAGGCATTGGAGTCGTCGGTGGGAGGGGCTAACTACCCCCACTGACCAGTGTACGCCCACCTTAAGAGAGGCAGCCCCTCTCTAATAGAGGACTGGTCCCCGCTGAAGCCTCTTCTCGTGTTGGGCCACATGGGATAGGAGGACTGAAATCCTCTGATAAGAGGTGGATAACCCGGCTTGCTTCTACTCCTAAAACTAACCCCTCTGTTGACGACCCGGAAACTCTAAAGGACCATGCTACTCATGTTCAAAAACAAAGTAATTTGGGTGACATGGAGAATTTGCGAATCCTTCACATCACTCAGATCCCCATTGAAACCAATTACGATGTTCTATATAAATTATTTCAATGTTATGGTCACATCAGGGAAATTAGGATGAGGCTTGAAGGTGACAAATGGGATTCATGGATATCATTTGATAACCATGATGAAGCATTCAAAGCTATCAATGATATCATAAATATTAAAATAAGTAATTTGAATTTCAAGGGTGCTCTTTGCGATCGGGTACCCAAGAATCTGGATGTATATAGGCCTGCAGATTGGATTGATAAAAGTATAGAGGTAGTTGTACCTTCCCAGAGAAAGCCAAAACCACCAAAGTGGCTTATTGCTCAATCAAAAGGGAGTACTGGAAATTATTTCAAAATATGTAAATTTCTTCAAAAGAAAGTAGGTACTATCGCACCAGGAGATATATCTCGGTTTGGAAAGAACAGTTTCCTAATAAGTGCCAAATCAGAAACTCAATCGGTTATACTTTCCAATTTAAATACAGATAACGAAGACATAAAGCTGGATGTGAAACCCCATCTAAACTTCAGTTATGGAAGGGGAGTAGTTTTTAATAGAGACTTATATGAATTCACAGAAGAGGAGATATTGGCCATGTGTCCTTTAACTGTGTGGAAAGTGCATAAAGTCCCTGGAACGTCAATGATTATCCTGACTTTCCAGGATGCTGATGTGCCTTTCCACATTTACATAGAGAATGAACGAATTAAAGTGCGAACTTTTAAGCAGAAGCCGCTGCAATGTTTTAATTGCTATAGATATGGGCATCCATCTAAAGTATGTAAGAATGATAAAATGTGTAGTACATGCTCTAATGTTTACCACGGAGACTGTACACTAGAGGCCAATTGTATAAACTGCAATTTGAATCACAAATCTACGGATAGGAACTGCCAGCAATATAAATTAGAAGAGGCTGCTCTCAATAAATCCAGTATTGAACACATAAGTGTGGGGCATGCCAAGAGACTATTGAGTAAATCAGCAAGTTATGCAAAAGTATTGAAATCCGGAGAAAAAATGAGGCAGGAGACATCCAGCCCACCTAATACTGCCTCTATTCCCCAGAAAAGAAATTTGCCATCTTCTGATAGAATTCTAGAGGATAAGGCAAGAATATCACGTAAGACCTTTCTCACCTCTAGTAAACCTTTGTCCCCCACTACAAAGGATAATTCTAACCTCTCTCAGGCTATATCTTTGCCTGATTTGATGGAGGTTCCACATGAAACAGAATTATCAGGTGCGCCTGTAGTGGGGAAAGCATCAAAACCTAATAAATCTCCACCTGTCAATAGGAAAAGAGAGAGACCTCCATCTCTCTCACCCCCATCCATTAAAAACACAAAAGTTATGTCATCAAATAGATATGATGTTTTGCCTGTTGATATTTCAGATCAACAGGAAAACTTCTTGAATCAATCAAAAATTCAAGTGGAGGTCCACCATCCCCCACAAGAAATAGGTAACAACAACACTGAAAAGGCTAATATAAAACCTAATTTATCAAGACCCAAACTTAAGAAGCCTACAGAAAATATTGTCAAATCAAAAACTGTCAATAGGAAGACCTCATCAAAGATGTCTTCCAGAAAATAATACATAGTTTTTTCATCCATTTTGCAATGGAATTGTCAGGGTTTGAGGGCCAAATATGAAGAACTTAAGCTCTTAATTCACGAGCATTCCCCCATAATTGTATGTCTCCAGGAGAGCAAGCTTGATGCTAATACCCCTTGTCCTCGCGAATATATTAGTTATAGGACACCTTATGATCACGGAGTAGGGAGCCATGGCGGAAGTCTCATGTACATTCGTCGAGATGTTCCCCAAATACCTATATCTATACGTACAACCCTGCAGGCAGTTGTTGTACAAATTGATATAGGGAGAAAATATACAATATGCTCTCTGTACTTACCTCCAAATGATGATATTTTATATGATGATTTAGCAGAGGTCATTCAACAACTCCCTCAACCTTTTCTCTTACTGGGAGATATGAATGGTAGACATCCTTTATGGGGTGATGTTTTGGCCAACACAAGGGGCAATATTATCTCATCAATTGTGGAGAATGAGGATGTGGGACTCCTTAATACAGGAGAGCCCACACACTTCCATGTTCAGACAGGTACTTTGTCATGCATTGACCTTTCAATTGCAAGCTCTAACTGCCTTCTTGATTTTGATTGGAGGACATTAGACGATTGGCATACTAGTGATCATGCACCAATCATTATAAACACCAACAAGGATCCGCCTTTGCAAAGATTGCCACGTTGGAATCTAGACAAGGCAGACTGGGTTAAATTTTGTGAGCTAAGTGAAATCGAAGGGAGAGCAGAACAGTTTGAAAGTGTTGATGATGCCATAGACCTACTGAATGGAACTCTTCATACAGCAGGAGTCAATTCAATTCCCAAAACAACAGGGTTATTCAAACGACGACCAGTCCCGTGGTGGTCTTCAGAACTAACTGCACTCCACAGAGCCACAAGAAGATCTCTTAACACGATTGCGTAGACGCAGAACTGATGAGAATTTAATTATGTACAAGAAATGTAGAGCACAGTTCCGTCGTGCCATGAAAGAAGCAAGGCGCCAGTCATGGATGTCTTTTGTTTCCTCCATTAACAGTAGAACACCACCATCTTCTGTGTGGAGGAAAGTAAAAAAGATAGCTGGCAAATTCACCCCCAACCCACCACCAGTGTTGAGGGTGAATGGCCAGTATGTAACTGAAGCAAATGAAGTTAGCAATGCCCTGGCTAATCATTTTTCAAATGTATCTAGCAAGTGTGAAGGAGCCCCTGGTCACCAGTATAGGAGCACTGAAGAAAAGAAAATTTTAAATTTTGCAACAAGAAGGGAAGAGTCGTATAATTCTCCTTTCACTGAAAGAGAATTTGATTCCGCACTTGCTCATTGCAATGATACAGCCCCTGGACCCGATGGAATTCCATATGCAATGATTAAACATGTACATTTTAATACAAAGCTATTTATTTTAAGTATTATTAATAGAATATGGCATGATCATAGTTACCCAAGTGTTTGGGAACTAGCCATTATTTTAGCTTTTTTAAAACCCGGTAAAGACAAGTTTTTAGCAGCAAACTATCGTCCTATTGCATTGACATCTTGTTTATGTAAAATCATGGAGAAGATGGTCAATGCAAGGCTGATATGGTACCTTGAAAAAAAAGGTATTTGATCACCGATTCAATGTGGATTCCGAAAAATGCACTCAACGACTGATGTGTTGATACGACTTGAGTCTTCTATTTGTGAAGCCTTTGCTTCCAAACAGCACCATGTTACAGTATTTTTTGACCTTGAAAAGGCATATGATACCACATGGAGATATGGTATTCTTAAAACCATTCATGAATTGGGATTGAGAGGAGAGCTGCCACTATTTATTCAGGCATTTCTTTCACGTAGAGTTTTTCAAGTGAGAGTGGGGGAAACTCTATCAGAGAGTAAGTGCCAGGAAGAAGGAGTTCCTCAGGGTAGTGTGCTGAGTGTAACCCTTTTTGCACTAGCAATTAATGGGATATCCTCAGCCATTCCCCAGGATGTTCTCTCAACATTATTTGTGGATGATCTCTCAATATCATTTGCTGGCACTAGAATGGCAATGGTTGAGAGAAAAATCCAACTCTCTATTGATAAAATTATCCAGTGGGCTGACATGAATGGATTTAAGTTCTCGACAAGTAAAACTACCATTGTCCATTTTTGTCGTATCCGGGGAGTACATCCAGACCCGGATATATACATTAAAGGTCAACGGATACCATGTGTATCGGAAACCAAATTTTTAGGTTTGATATTTGACTGTAGACTTACATGGGTTTCTCACCTAAAAGCGCTAAAAGCTAAATGTGTTGAAGCTCTGAATATCTTAAAAGTATTGGCCCATACATCATGGGGGGCAGACCGCAATACTATTTTAAAATTATACAAGGCCTTGATTTTTTCCAAAATTAGTTATGGTTGTGAGGTATATTCCTCAGCCACCCCAAGCCGGTTAAAAATATTAGACTCGATACATCATGCAGGTATTAGATTATCTACTGGAGCTTTTAAAACCTCGCCTATCCCAAGTCTCCTTGTTGATGCTGGAGAGTTACCTCTAGACCTTTACCGAATGTCTTCCATTCTTCGGTATTGGTTTAGATTGCAAAGACTCCCTAGCTCTCTAGCCTTTCAGACTGCAAGCCTTGTAAGACACGCATCATACTTTGAGTTGCACCCAAAATCTCCTCAACCTTATGGCTTTCGGGTGAAACGATTATTAAATAGTCTGGATATAATTAGAAATAAGGTACTTCCATTCAAGGTATCATCAACGCCTCCATGGAAGTTACCAGAGATATCTTTTTGTAAATATTTTATTGGAGATAAGAAGAATATGTCAGACCTAGAAGCCAGGTCTCTTTTTAATGAACATGTTAAAGAACATAGAGGATCAACTTTTATCTATACTGATGGCTCCAAATCTGATGCTGGCGTTGGATTTGGAGTACATAGTAATGGTTTTAATTGTAGAGGTGCACTTCCTCTGACCGCTTCCATATTTACTGCCGAACTGTATGGCATATTAACCGCTATGGAGAAAATAGCGTTGGAGAAGGAGGGTAATTTTACAATTTTTAGTGATGCAAGGAGTGTCCTTCAAGCTATGGAAGTTTTTAATTCTAATAACCCTCTAGTTTTAAAGATTTTAGAATGGCTTTTCCTTATTGGACGGAGAGGTATAACAGTTCAATTTTGTTGGGTTCCAGCACATGTAGGTGTGTCTGGGAATGAGAAGGCAGATTCACTGGCTAAGGAGGCTGCATCTGAGTTGCTGCCAAGAAGGTATCCCATTCCCTGTAATGATTTCTTACCTGACATCAAGAAATTGGTTTGCAATAAATGGCAACAGCAATGGGATAGTCAAGATGGCAATAAAATGAGGGAAGTAACAAATGACATATCTCCTTGGAGGTATAATATGATGCCCCGAAAATGGGAGACTTCTCTTTGTCGTCTCCGTATTGGTCACACTCGGTTGACACATGAGTTTCTGCTGAAGGGCCAACACCAACCGTATTGTGACAACTGTTTGGTACCTCTAACAGTAAGGCATTTGTTGACCGAATGCCCCAATTATAACAACTTAAGGAATAGATATTTGTTTGAGGCTCGAGGTGAGGGTGGCAGGTTCATCCTTGCCAAGATTCTTGGAAATGATGTGTCCTACTACGCAAGTAGCATTTTTAGATTTATTTCAGAAGCAGGTCTTCTGAAAAATATTTAACTTTTATGACATTCAATTTTTTATGATTTTAATTGAATACTCTTTAATTTTTTATTTTGTTTCATTTTTTATTTTTGTATACATAAATTAAATGTTACCGGCGTCAATGACCTTAGATGTCAGGATGCCTGAAAACTTTAAATCATTCATTCATTCATTCAACCTTTTCTCTTACTGGGAGATATGAATGGTAGACATCCTTTATGGGGTGATGTTTTGGCCAACACAAGGGGCAATATTATCTCATCAATTGTGGAGAATGAGGATGTGGGACTCCTTAATACAGGAGAGCCCACACACTTCCATGTTCAGACAGGTACTTTGTCATGCATTGACCTTTCAATTGCAAGCTCTAACTGCCTTCTTGATTTTGATTGGAGGACATTAGACGATTGGCATACTAGTGATCATGCACCAATCATTATAAACACCAACAAGGATCCGCCTTTGCAAAGATTGCCACGTTGGAATCTAGACAAGGCAGACTGGGTTAAATTTTGTGAGCTAAGTGAAATCGAAGGGAGAGCAGAACAGTTTGAAAGTGTTGATGATGCCATAGACCTACTGAATGGAACTCTTCATACAGCAGGAGTCAATTCAATTCCCAAAACAACAGGGTTATTCAAACGACGACCAGTCCCGTGGTGGTCTTCAGAACTAACTGCACTCCACAGAGCCACAAGAAGATCTCTAACACGATTGCGTAGACGCAGAACTGATGAGAATTTAATTATGTACAAGAAATGTAGAGCACAGTTCCGTCGTGCCATGAAAGAAGCAAGGCGCCAGTCATGGATGTCTTTTGTTTCCTCCATTAACAGTAGAACACCACCATCTTCTGTGTGGAGGAAAGTAAAAAAGATAGCTGGCAAATTCACCCCCAACCCACCACCAGTGTTGAGGGTGAATGGCCAGTATGTAACTGAAGCAAATGAAGTTAGCAATGCCCTGGCTAATCATTTTTCAAATGTATCTAGCAAGTGTGAAGGAGCCCCTGGTCACCAGTATAGGAGCACTGAAGAAAAGAAAATTTTAAATTTTGCAACAAGAAGGGAAGAGTCGTATAATTCTCCTTTCACTGAAAGAGAATTTGATTCCGCACTTGCTCATTGCAATGATACAGCCCCTGGACCCGATGGAATTCCATATGCAATGATTAAACATGTACATTTTAATACAAAGCTATTTATTTTAAGTATTATTAATAGAATATGGCATGATCATAGTTACCCAAGTGTTTGGGAACTAGCCATTATTTTAGCTTTTTTAAAAACCGGTAAAGACAAGTTTTTAGCAGCAAACTATCGTCCTATTGCATTGACATCTTGTTTATGTAAAATCATGGAGAAGATGGTCAATGCAAGGCTGATATGGTACCTTGAAAAGAAAGGTATTTTATCACCGATTCAATGTGGATTCCGAAAAATGCACTCAACGACTGATGTGTTGATATGACTTGAGTCTTCTATTTGTGAAGCCTTTGCTTCCAAACAGCACCATGTTACAGTATTTTTTGACCTTGAAAAGGCATATGATACCACATGGAGATATGGTATTCTTAAAACCATTCATGAATTGGGATTGAGAGGAGAGCTGCCACTATTTATTCAGGCATTTCTTTCACGTAGAGTTTTTCAAGTGAGAGTGGGGGAAGCTCTATCAGAGAGTAAGTGCCAGGAAGAAGGAGTTCCTCAGGGTAGTGTGCTGAGTGTAACCCTTTTTGCACTAGCAATTAATGGGATATCCTCAGCCATTCCCCAGGATGTTCTCTCAACATTATTTGTGGATGATCTCTCAATATCATTTGCTGGCACTAGAATGGCAATGGTTGAGAGAAAAATCCAACTCTCTATTGATAAAATTATCCAGTGGGCTGACATGAATGGATTTAAGTTCTCGACAAGTAAAACTACCATTGTCCATTTTTGTCGTATCCGGGGAGTACATCCAGACCCGGATATATACATTAAAGGTCAACGGATACCATGTGTATCGGAAACCAAATTTTTAGGTTTGATATTTGACTGTAGACTTACATGGGTTTCTCACCTAAAAGCGCTAAAAGCTAAATGTGTTGAAGCTCGGAATATCTTAAAAGTATTGTCCCATACATCATGGGGGGCAGACCGCAATACTATTTTAAAATTATACAAGGCCTTGATTTTTTCCAAAATTAGTTATGGTTGTGAGGTATATTCCTCAGCCACCCCAAGCCGGTTAAAAATATTAGACTCGATACATCATGCAGGTATTAGATTATCTACTGGAGCTTTTAAAACCTCGCCTATCACAAGTCTCCTTGTTGATGCTGGAGAGTTACCTCTAGACCTTTACCGAATGTCTTCCATTCTTCGGTATTGGTTTAGATTGCAAAGACTCCCTAGCTCTCTAGCCTTTCAGACTGCAAGCCTTGTAAGACACGCATCATACTTTGAGTTGCACCCAAAATCTCCTCAACCTTATGGCTTTCGGGTGAAACGATTATTAAATAGTCTGGATATAATTAGAAATAAGGTACTTCCATTCAAGGTATCATCAACGCCTCCATGGAAGTTACCAGAGATATCTTTTTGTAAATATTTTATTGGAGATAAGAAGAATATGTCAGACCTAGAAGCCAGGTCTCTTTTTAATGAACATGTTAAAGAACATAGAGGATCAACTTTTATCTATACTGATGGCTCCAAATCTGATGATGGCGTTGGATTTGGAGTACATAGTAATGGTTTTAATTGTAGAGGTGCACTTCCTCTGACCGCTTCCATATTTACTGCCGAACTGTATGGCATATTAACCGCTATTGAGAAAATAGCGTTGGAGAAGGAGGGTAATTTTACAATTTTTAGTGATGCAAGGAGTGTCCTTCAAGCTATGGAAGTTTTTAATTCTAATAACCCTCTAGTTTTAAAGATTTTAGAATTGCTTTTCCTTATTGGACGGAGAGGTATAACAGTTCAATTTTGTTGGGTTCCAGCACATGTAGGTGTGTCTGGGAATGAGAAGGCAGATTCACTGGCTAAGGAGGCTGCATCTGAGTTGCTGCCAAGAAGGTATCCCATTCCCTGTAATGATTTCTTACCTGACATCAAGAAATTGGTTTGCAATAAATGGCAACAGCAATGGGATAGTCAAGATGGCAATAAAATGAGGGAAGTAACAAATGACATATCTCCTTGGAGGTATAATATGATGCCCCGAAAATGGGAGACTTCTCTTTGTCGTCTCCGTATTGGTCACACTCGGTTGACACATGAGTTTCTGCTGAAGGGCCAACACCAACCGTATTGTGACAACTGTTTGGTACCTCTAACAGTAAGGCATTTGTTGACCGAATGCCCCAATTATAACAACTTAAGGAATAGATATTTGTTTGAGGCTCGAGGTGAGGGTGGCAGGTTCATCCTTGCCAAGATTCTTGGAAATGATGTGTCCTACCATGCAAGTGGCATTTTTAGATTTATTTCAGAAGCAGGTCTTCTGAAAAATATTTAACTTTTATGACATTCAATTTTTATGATTTTAATTGAATACTCTTTAATTTTTTATTTTGTTTCATTTTTTATTTTTGTATACATAAATTAAATGTTACCGGCGTCAATGACCTTAGAAGTCAGGATGCCTGAAAACTTTAAATCATTCATTCCCAAAAATTTCACTGAAGGCTCCCCAAAATTTCACTGAAGGCTCCCGAGAATTTCACTGAAGGCTCTCCAAAATTTCACTGAAGGCTCCCCAAAATTTCACTGAAGGCTCCCAAAAATTTCATTGAACGCTCCCCAAAATTTCACTGAACGCTCCCGAAAATTTCACTGAACACTCCCGGGAAACTGTGGCTGCCAGCCAACGCTCCCGGGTAGGAGGATTTTCACTGAACGTTCCCGGGAAGCTGGGGCTGCCAGCGAACGCTCCCGGGAAGGAGGATTTTCACTGAACGCTCCCAGGAAACTGGGGCTGCCAGCGAAAGCTCCCGGGAAGGAGGATTTTCACTGAACGCTCCCGGGAAACTGGGACTGCCAGCGAACGCTCCTGGGAAGGATGATTTTCACTGAACGCTCCCGGGAAACTTGGGCTGTCAGCCAACTCTCCCGGGAAGGAGGATTTTCACTGAACGCTCCTGGGAAACTGGGGCTGCCAGCGAACGCTCCCGGGAAGGAGGATTTTCACTGAACGCTCCCGGGAAACTGGGGCTGCCAGCGAACGCTTAAGGGAAGGAGGATTTTCTCTGAACGCTCCCGGGAAACTTGGGCTGCCAGTGAGAGCACCCGGGAAGGAGGATTTTCACTGAACGCTCCCGGGAAACTGGGTGCTGCCAGCGAACGCACACGGGAAGGAGGATTTTCACTGAACGCTCCCGGGAAACTGAGGCTGCCAGTGAACGCTCCCGGGAAGGAGGATTTTCACTGAACGCTCCCGTGAAACTGGGGCTGCCAGCGAACGCTCCCGGGAAGGAGGATTTTCACTGAACGCTCCCGGGAAACTGGGGCTGCCAGAGAACGCTCCCGGGAAGGAGGATTTTCACTGAACGCTCCCGGGAAACTGGGGCTGCCAGCGAACGTTCCCGGGAAGGAGGATTTTCACTGAACGCTCCCGAAAAATTGGGATTTCCATTGAACGCTCCCGAAACTTAGTATTTTCACTGAACGCTCCCGAAAACTTGGGATTTACAGTGAACGCTCCCGAAAATTAGTATTTTCACTGAACGCTTCCGAAAAATTGGGGTTTCCAGTGAATGCTCCCGAAAATTTCACTGAACGCTCCCGAAAAATTCGGGTTTCTAGTGATCGCTCCCGAAAATTTCACTGAACGCTCCCGAAAAATTGGGATTTCCATTGAACGCTCCCGAAAATTTCACTGAACGCTCCCGAAAATTTCACTGACCGCTCCCGAAAATTTCACTGAACACTCCCGAAAATTTCACTGAACGCTACCGAAAATTTCACTGACCGCTTCCGAAAATTTCACTGAACGCTCCCGAAAATTTCACTGAACGCTCCCGAAAAATTCACTGAACGCTCACAAAAATTTCACTGAACACTCCCGAAAAATTCACTGAACGCTCCCGAAAATTTCACTGAACACTCCCGAAAAATTCAATGAACGCTCCCGAAAAATTCACAGAATGCTCCCGAACGCTCCAGCAAATAGGTATTTTTCCTGAACGCTCCCGAAAAACTGGGATTTCCAGCGAACGCTCCCGCGAATGAGGATTTTCACTGAACGCTCCCGGAAAACTGGGGCTGCCAGCGAACCCTCCCGCGAAGGAGGATTTTCACTTAACGCTCCCGGAAAACTGGAGCTGCTAGCGAACCCTCCCGCGAAGGAGGATTTTCACTGAACGCTCCCGGAAAACTGGGGCTGCCAGTGAACCCTCCCGCGAAGAAAGATTTTCACTGAACGCTCCAAGAAAACTGGGGCTGCCAGCGAACCCTCCCGCGAAGGAGGATTTTCACTGAACGCTCTGGGAAAACTGGGACTGACAGCGAACCCTCCCGCGAAGGAGGATTTTCACTGAACGCTCTGGGAAAACTGGGGCTGCCAGCGAACCCTCCCGCGAAGGAGGATTTTCACTGCTGGGGCTGCCAGCGAACCCTCCCGCGAAGGAGAATTTTCACTGAACGCTCCCGGAAAACTGGGGCTGCCAGCAAACGCTTCCGAGAAGGAGGATTTTCACTTAACGCTCCCGGAAAACTGGGGCTGCCAGCGAACCCTCCCGTGAAGGAGGATTTTCACTGAACGCTCCCGGAAAACTGGGGCTGCCAGTGAACCCTCCCGCGAAGGAAGATTTTCACTGAACGCTCCCAGAAAACTGGGGCTGCCAGCGAACGCTCCCGCGAAGGAGGATTTTCACTGAACGCTCTGGGAAAACTGGGACTGACAGCGAACCCTCCCGCGAAGGAGAATTTTCACTGAACGCTCTGGGAAAACTGGGGCTGCCAGAGAACCCTCCCGCGAAGGAGGATTTTCACTGCTGGGGCTGCCAGCGAACCCTCCCGCGAAGGAGAATTATCACTTAACGCTCCCAGAAAACTGGGGCTGCCAGCAAACGCTTCCGCAAAGGAGGATTTTCACTGAACGCTCTCGGGAAACTGGGGCTGCCAGCGAACGCTCCCGCGAAGTTGGATTTTCACTTTACGCTCCCGGGAAACTTGGGCTGCCTGTGAACACTCCCGGGAAGGATGATTTTCACTGAACGCTCCCGGGAAACTGGGGCTGCCAGCGAACGCTCCCGGGAAGGAGGATTTTCACTGTACGCTCCTGGGAACTAGGGCTGCCAGCGAACGCTCCCGGGAAGGAGGATTTTCATTGAACGCTCCCGGGGACCTGGGGCTGCCAGTGAACGCTCCCGGGAAGGAGGATTTTCACTGAACGCTCTCGGGAAACTGGGGCTGCCAGCGAATGCTCCCGCGAAGGAGGATTTTCACTGAACGCTCCCGGGAAACTGGGGCTGCCAGCCAAAGCTCCCGGGAAGGAGGATTTTCACTGAACGCTCCCGGGAAACTGGGGCTGCCAGCGAACGCTCCCGGGAAGGAGGATTTTCACTGAACGCTCCCGGGAAAATGGGGCTGCCAGCCAGCGCTCCCGGGAAGGAGGATTTTCACTGAACAGTTCCAGGAAACTGGGGCTGCCAGAGAACTCTCCCGGGAAGGAAGATTTTCACTGAACGCTCCTGGGAAACTGGGGCTGCCAGCGAACGTTCCCGGGAAGGAGGATTTTCACTGAACGCTATCGGGAAACTGGGGCTGCCAGCGAACGCTCCCGGGAAGGAGAATTTTCACTGAACGCTTTCGGGAAACTGGGGCTGCCAGCCAACGCTCCCGGGAAGGAGGATTTTTACTGAACGCTCCCGGGAAACTGGGGCTGCCAGCCAACGCTCCCGGGAAGGAGGATTTCCACTGAACGCTCCAGGGAAACTGGGGCTGCCAGCGAACGCTCCCGGGAAGTAGTATTTTCACTTAACGCTTCCGAAAAATTGGGATTTCCAGTGAATGCTCCTGAAATTTTCACTGAACGCTCCCGGGAAACTGGGGCTGCCAGCCAACACCCCCGGGAAGGAGGATTTTCACTGAACGCTCCCGGGAAACTGGGGCTGCCAGCCAACGCTCCCGGGAATGAGGATTTCCACTGAACTCTCCAGGGAAACTGGGGCTGCCAGCGAACGCTCCCGGGAAGTAGTATTTTCACTTAACGCTTCCGAAAAATGGGGATTTCCCGTGAATGCTCCTGAAAATTTCACTGAACGCTCCCGTAAAATTGGGGTTTCCAGTGAACGCTCCCGAAAAATTGGGATTTCCATTGAACGCTCCCGAAAATTTCACTGAATGCTCCCGAAAAATTGGGATTTCCACTGAACGCTCCCAAAAATTTCACTGAACCCTCCCGAAAAATTGGGATTTCCAGTGAATGCTCCCAAAAATTTCACTGAACGCTCCCGAAAAATTCACTGACCGCTCCCGAAAATTTCACTGAACGCTCCCGAAAATTTCACTGAACGCTCCCGAAAATTTCACTGAAGGCTCCCGAAAATTTCACTGAACGCTCCTGAAAAATTCACTGAACGCTCCCGAAAATTTCACTGAACGCTCCCGAAAAATTCACTGAACGCTGCCGAAAATTTCACTGAACGCTCCCGAAAAATTCACAGAACGCTCCCGCGAATGGGTATTTTCCCTGAACGCTCGCGAAAAATTCACAGAACGCTCCCGAACGCTCCTACGAATGGGTATTTTCCCTGAACGCTCCCGGAAAACTGGGATTTCCAGCGAACGCTCCCGCGAATGAGGATTTTCACTGAACGCTCTCGGAAAACTGGGGCTGCCAGCGAA
The DNA here is from genome assembly GCF_036898095.1 of Palaemon carinicauda. Taxonomy (NCBI): domain Eukaryota; kingdom Metazoa; phylum Arthropoda; class Malacostraca; order Decapoda; family Palaemonidae; genus Palaemon; species Palaemon carinicauda. The sequence continues at coordinate 8,794,206 of NC_090743.1, forward strand.
CCCTCTCGCGAAGGAGGATTTTCACTTAACGCTCCCGGAAAACTGGGGCTGCCAGCGAACCCTCCCGCGAAGGAGGATTTTCACTGAACACTCCCGGAAAACTTGGGCTGCCAGCGAACCCTCCCGCGAAGGAGGATTTTCACTGAACGCTCCCAGAAAATTGGGGCTGCCAGCGAACCCTCCTGCGAAGGAGGATTTTCACTGAATGTTCTGGGAAAACTGGGGCTGCCAGCGAACGCTCCCGGGAAGGAGGATTTTCACTGAACGCTCCCAAAAAATTGGGATTTCCATTGAACGCTCCCGAAAATTTCACTGAACGCTCCCGAAAAATTGGGATTTCCACTGAACGCTCCCGAAAATTTCACTGAACGTCTCCGAAAAATTGGAATTTCCAGTGAATTCTCCCAAAAATTTCACTGAATGCTCCCGAAAAATTCACTGACCGCTCCCGAAAATTTCACTGAACGCTCCCGAAAATTTCACTGAACACTCGAAAAATTCACTGAACGCTCCCGAAAAATTCACAGAACGCTCCCGAACGCTGCAGCGAATGGGTATTTTCCCTGAACGATTTCGGAAAGCTGGGATTTCCAGCGAACGCTCCCGCGAATGAGGATTTTCACTGAACGTTCCCGGAAAACTGGGGCTGCCAGCGAACCCTCCCGCGAAGGAGGATTTTCATTTAACGCTCCCGGAAAACTGGGGTTGCCAGCGAACCCTCCCACGAAGGAGGATTTTCACTGAACGCTCTGGGAAAACTGGGACTGCCAGCGAACCCTCCCACTAAGGAAGATTTTCACTAAACGCTCCCAGAAAACTGGGGCTGCCAGCGAACCCTCCCGCGAAGGAGGATTTTTACTGGACGCTCTGGGAAAACTGGGGCTGCCAGCAAATGATCCCGGGAAGGAGGATTTTCACTGAACGCTCTGGGAAAACTGGGGCTGCCAGCGAACCCTCCCTCGAAGGAGGATTTTCACTGAACGCTCTGGGAAAACTGGGGCTGCCAGCGAACCTTCCCGGGAAGGAGGATTTTCACTGAACGCTCTGGGAAAACTGGGGCTGCCAGCGAACCCTCACGCAAAGGAAGATTTTCACTGCTGGGTCTGCCAGCGAACCCTCCCGCGAAGGAGGATTTTCACTGAACGCTCCCGGAAAACTGGGGCTGTCAGCGAACGCTCTTGCGAAAGAGGATTTTCACTGAACGCTCCTGGAAAACTGGGGCTGACAGCGAACGCTCCCGGGAAACTGGGGCTGGCAGCGAACGCTCCCGGGAAACTGGGGCTGCCAGCGAACGCTCCCGGGAAACTGGGGCTGCCAGCGAACGCTCCCGGGAAACTGGGGCTGCCAGCGAACGCTCCCGGGAAACTGGGGCTGCCAGCGAACGCTCCCGGGAAACTGGGGCTGCCAGCGAACGCTCCCGGGAAACTGGGGCTGCCAGCGAACGCTCCCGGGAAGGAGGATTTTCACTGAACGCTTCCGGGAAACTGGGGCTGCCAGCCAACGCTCCCGGGAAGGAGGATTTTCACTGAACGCTCCCGGGAAACTGGGGCTGCCAGCCATTGCTCCCGGGAAGGAGGATTTTCACTGAACGCTCCCGGGAAACTGGGGCTGCCAGCCAACGCTCCCGGGAAGGAGGATTTTCACTGAACACTCCCGGGAAACTGGGGCTTCCAGCGAACGCTCCCGGGAAGGAGGATTTTCATTGAACGCTCCTGGGAAACTGGGGCTTTCAGCGAACGCTCCCGGGAAGGAGGATTTTCACTGAACGCTTCCAGGGAAACTGGGGCTGCCAGCGAACGCTCCCGGGAAGGAGGATTTTCACTGAACGCTCCCGGGAAACCTGGGCTGCCAGCGAACGCTCCCGAGAAGGAGGATTTTCACTGAACGCTCCCGCGAAACTGGGGCTGCCAGCCAACGCTCCCGGGAAGGAGGATTTTCACTGAACGCTCCCGAAAAATTGGGATTTCCATTGAACGCTCCCGAAAATTTCACTGAACGCTCCCGAAAAATAGGGATTTCCACAACGCTCCCGAAAAATTGGGATTTCCAGTGAATGCTCCCAAAAATTTCACTGAATGCTCCCGAAAAATTCACTGACTGCTCCCGAAAATTTCACTGAACGCTCCTGAAAATTTCACTGAACACTCCCGAAAATTTCACTGAACGCTCCCGAAAAATTCACAGAACGCTCCTGAACGCTGCAGCGAATGGGTATTTTCCGTGAACGCTCTCGGAAAACTGGGATATCCAGCGAACGCTCCCGCGAATGAGGATTTTCACTGAACGCTCCCGGAAAACTAGGGCTGCCAGCGAACCCTCCCGCGAAGGAGGATTTTCACTTAACGCCCCGGGAAAACTGGGGCTACCAGCGAAGTAGGATTTTCACTGAACGCTCCCGGAAAACTGGGGCTGCCAGCGAACCCTCCCACAAAGGAAGATTTTCACTGAACGCTTTGGGAAAACTGGGTCTGCCAGCGAACCCTCCCGCGAAGGAGGATTTTCACTGAACGCTCTGGGAAAACTGGGGCTGCCAGCGAACCCTTCCGCGAAGGAGGATTTTCACTGCTGGGGCTGCCAGCGAACCCTCCCGCGAAGGAGGATTTTCACTGAACGCTCCCGGAAAACTGGGGCTGCCAGCAAACGCTACCCACGAAGGAGAATTTTCACTGAACGCTCCCGGGAAACTGGGGCTGCCAGCGAACGCTCCCTCGAAGGAGGATTTTCACTGAACGCTCCCGGGAAACTGGGAGTGCCAGCGAACGCTCCCGCGAAAGAGGATTTTCACTGAACACTCCCGGGAAACTGGGGCTGCCAGCGAACGCTCCTGGGAAGGAGGATTTTCACTGAACGCTCCCGGGAAGGAGGATTTTCTCTGAACGCTCCCGGGAAACTGGGGCTGCCAGCGAAAGCACCCGGGAAGGAGGATTTTCACTGAACGCTCCCAGGAAACTGGGGCTGCCAGCGAACGCACCCGGGAAGGAGGATTTTCACTGAACTCTCCCGGGAAACTGGGGCTGCCAGCGAACGCTCCCGGGAAGGAGGATTTTCACTGAACGCTCCCGGGAAGGAGGATTTTCACTGAACGCTCCCGGGAAAATGGGGCAGCCAGCGAACGCTCCCGGGAAGGAGGATTTTCACTGAACGCTCCCGGGAAACTAGGGCTGCCAGAAAACGCTCTCGGGAAACTGGGGCTGCCAGCGAACGTTCCCGGGAAGGAGGATTTTCACTGAACGCTCCCGAAAAATTGGGATTTCCAGTGAACGCTCCCGAAACTTAGTATTTTCACTGAACGCTCCCGAAAAATTGGGATTTACAGTGAACGCTCCCGAAAATTAGTATTTTCACTGAGCGCTTCCGAAAAATTGGGATTTCCAGTGAATGCTCCCGAAAATTTCACTGAACGCTCCCGAAAAATTGGGGTTTCCAGTGAACGCTCCCGAAAATTTCACTGAACGCTCCCGAAAAATTGGGATTTCCATTGAACGCTCCCGAAAATTTCTCTGAACGCTCCCGAAAAATTGGGATTTCCACTGAACGCTCCCGAAAATTTCACTGAACGCTCCCGAAAAATTGGGATTTCCAGTGAATGCTCCCAAAAATTTCACTTAACGCTCCCGAAAAATTCACTGACCGCTCCCGAAAATTTCACTGAACGCTCCTGAAAATTTCACTGAAGGCTCCCGAAAATTTCACTGAACGCTCCCTAAAAATTCACTGAACGCTCCCGAAAAATTCACTGAACGCTGCCGAAAATTTCACTGAACGCTCCCGAAAAATTCACAGAACGCTCCCGAACGCTCCTGTGAATGGGTATTTTCCCTGAACGCTCGCGAAAAATTCGCAGAATGCTCCCGAACGCTCCCGCGAATGGGTATTTTCCCTGAACGCTCCCGGAAAACTGGGATTTCCAGCAAACGCTCCCGCGAATGAGGATTTTCACTGAACGCTCTGGGAAAACCGGGGCTGCCAGCGAACCCTCCCGCGAAGGAGGATTTCCACTGAACGCTCCCGGAAAACTGGGGCTGCCAGCGAACCCTCCCGCGAAGGAGGATTTTCACTGAACGCTCCCGGAAAACTGGGTCTGCCAGCGAACCCTCCCGCGAAGGAGGATTTTCACTGAACGCTCCCGGAAAACTGGGGCTGCCAGCGAACCCTCCCGCAAAGGAGGATTTTCACTGAACGCTCCCGGAAAACTTGGGCTGCCAGCGAACCCTCCCGGGAAGGAGGATTTTTACTGAACGCTCTGGGAAAACTGGGGCTGCCAGCGAACCCTCCCGGGAAGGAGGATTTTTACTGAACGCTCTGGGAAAACTGGGGCTTCCAGCGAACCCTCCCGTGAAGGAGGATTTTCACTGAACGCTCCCGGAAAACTGGGGCTGCCAGCGAACCCTCCCACGAAGGAAGATTTTCACTGCTGGGTCTGCCAGCGAACCCTCCCGCGAAGGAGGATTTTCACTGAACGCTCCCGGAAAACTGGGTCTGCCAGCGAACCCTCCCGCGAAGGAGGATTTTCACTGAACGCTCCCGGAAAACTGGGGCTGCCAGCGAACCCTCCCGCGAAGGAGGATTTTCACTGAACGCTCCCGGAAAACTGGGGCTGCCAGCGAACCCTCCCGGGAAGGAGGATTTTTACTGAACGCTCCCGGAAAACTGGGGCTGCCAGCGAACCCTCCCGGGAAGGAGGATTTTTACTGAACGCTCTGGGAAAACTGGGGCTTCCAGCGAACCCTCCCGGGAAGGAGGATTTTCACTGAACGCTCCCGGAAAACTGGGGCTGCCAGCGAACCCTCCCACGAAAGAAGATTTTCACTGCTGGGTCTGCCAGCGAACCCTCCCGCGAAGGAGGATTTTCACTGAACGCTCTCGGAAAACTTGGGCTCCCAGCGAACGCTCCTGCGAAGGAGGATTTTCATTGAACGCTCCCGGGAAACTGGGGCTGACAGCGAACGCTCCCGCGAAGGAGGATTTTCACTGAACGCTCCCGGGAAACTGGGGCTGCCAGCGAACGTTCCCGGGAAGGAGGATTTTCACTGAACGCTCCCGAAAAATTGGGATTTCCATTGAACGCTCCCGAAACTTAGTATTTTCACTGAACGCTCCCGAAAACTTGGGATTTAAAGTGAACGCTCCCGAAAATTAGTATTTTCACTGAACGCTTCCGAAAATTAGTATTTTCACTGAACGCTTCCGAAAAATTGGGGTTTCCAGTGAATGCTCCCGAAAATTTCACTGAACGCTCCCGAAAAATTCGGGTTTCTAGTGATTGCTCCCGAAAATTTCACTGAACGCTCCCGAAAAATTGGGATTTCCATTGAACGCTCCCGAAAATTTCACTGAACGCTCCCGAAAATTTCACTGACCGCTCCCGAAAATTTCACTGACCGCTCCCGAAAATTTCACTGAACACTCCCGAAAATTTCACTGAACGCTACCGAAAATTTCACTGACCGCTTCCGAAAATTTCACTGAACGCTCCCGAAAATTTCACTGAACGCTCCCGAAAATTCACTGAACGCTCACAAAAATTTCACTGAACACTCCCGAAAAATTCACTGAACGCTCCCGAAAATTTCACTGAACACTCCCGAAAAATTCACTGAACTCTCCCGAAAAATTCACAGAATGCTCCCGAACGCTCCAGCAAATAGGTATTTTTCCTGAACGCTCCCGAAAAACTGGGATTTCCAGCGAACGCTCCCGAGAATGAGGATTTTCACTGAACGCTCCCGGAAAACTGGGGCTGCCAGCGAACCCTCCCGCGAAGGAGGATTTTCACTTAACGCTCCCGGAAAACTGGAGCTGCCAGCGAACCCTCCCGCGAAGGAGGATTTTCACTGAACGCTCCCGGAAAACTGGGGCTGCCAGTGAACCCTCCCGCGAAGAAAGATTTTCACTGAACGCTCCCAGAAAACTGGGGCTGCCAGCGAACCCTCCCGCGAAGGAGGATTTTCACTGAACGCTCTGGGAAAACTGGGACTGACAGCGAACCCTCCCGCGAAGGAGGATTTTCACTGAACGCTCTGGGAAAACTGGGGCTGCCAGCGAACCCTCCCGCGAAGGAGGATTTTCACTGCTGGGGCTGCCAGCGAACCCTCCCGCGAAGGAGAATTTTCACTGAACGCTCCCGGAAAACTGGGGCTGCCAGCAAACGCTTCCGCGAAGGAGGATTTTCACTTAACGCTCCCGGAAAACTGGGGCTGCCAGCGAACCCTCCCGCGAAGGAGGATTTTCACTGAACGCTCCCGGAAAACTGGGGCTGCCAGTGAACCCTCCCGCGAAGGAAGATTTTCACTGAACGCTCCCAGAAAACTGGGGCTGCCAGCGAACGCTCCCGCGAAGGAGGATTTTCACTGAACGCTCTGGGAAAACTGGGACTGACAGCGAACCCTCCCGCGAAGGAGAATTTTCACTGAACGCTCTGGGAAAACTGGGGCTGCCAGAGAACCCTCCCGCGAAGGAGGATTTTCACTGCTGGGGCTGCCAGCGAACCCTCCCGCGAAGGAGAATTTTCACTTAACGCTCCCAGAAAACTGGGGCTGCCAGCAAACGCTTCCGCAAAGGAGGATTTTCACTGAACGCTCTCAGGAAACTGGGGCTGCCAGCGAACGCTCCCGCGAAGTTGGATTTTCACTTTACGCTCCCGGGAAACTGGGGCTGCCAGCCAACGCTCCCGGGAAGGAGGATTTTTACTGAACGCTCTGGGAAAACTGGGGCTGCCAGCGAACCCTCCCGGGAAGGAGGATTTTTACTGAACGCTCTGGGAAAACTGGGGCTTCCAGCGAACCCTCCCGTGAAGGAGGATTTTCACTGAACGCTCCCGGAAAACTGGGGCTGCCAGCGAACCCTCCCACGAAGGAAGATTTTCACTGCTGGGTCTGCCAGCGAACCCTCCCGCGAAGGAGGATTTTCACTGAACGCTCCCGGAAAACTGGGTCTGCCAGCGAACCCTCCCGCGAAGGAGGATTTTCACTGAACGCTCCCGGAAAACTGGGGCTGCCAGCGAACCCTCCCGCGAAGGAGGATTTTCACTGAACGCTCCCGGAAAACTGGGGCTGCCAGCGAACCCTCCCGGGAAGGAGGATTTTTACTGAACGCTCTGGGAAAACTGGGGCTGCCAGCGAACCCTCCCGGGAAGGAGGATTTTTACTGAACGCTCTGGGAAAACTGGGGCTTCCAGCGAACCCTCCCGGGAAGGAGGATTTTCACTGAACGCTCCCGGAAAACTGGGGCTGCCAGCGAACCCTCCCACGAAAGAAGATTTTCACTGCTGGGTCTGCCAGCGAACCCTCCCGCGAAGGAGGATTTTCACTGAACGCTCCCGGAAAACTTGGGCTCCCAGCGAACGCTCCTGCGAAGGAGGATTTTCATTGAACGCTCCCGGGAAACTGGGGCTGACAGCGAACGCTCCCGCGAAGGAGGATTTTCACTGAACGCTCCCGGGAAACTGGGGCTGCCAGCGAACGTTCCCGGGAAGGAGGATTTTCACTGAACGCTCCCGAAAAATTGGGATTTCCATTGAACGCTCCCGAAACTTAGTATTTTCACTGAACGCTCCCGAAAACTTGGGATTTAAAGTGAACGCTCCCGAAAATTAGTATTTTCACTGAACGCTTCCGAAAATTAGTATTTTCACTGAACGCTTCCGAAAAATTGGGGTTTCCAGTGAATGCTCCCGAAAATTTCACTGAACGCTCCCGAAAAATTCGGGTTTCTAGTGATCGCTCCCGAAAATTTCACTGAACGCTCCCGAAAAATTGGGATTTCCATTGAACGCTCCCGAAAATTTCACTGAACGCTCCCGAAAATTTCACTGACCGCTCCCGAAAATTTCACTGACCGCTCCCGAAAATTTCACTGAACACTCCCGAAAATTTCACTGAACGCTACCGAAAATTTCACTGACCGCTTCCGAAAATTTCACTGAACGCTCCCGAAAATTTCACTGAACGCTCCCGAAAATTCACTGAACGCTCACAAAAATTTCACTGAACACTCCCGAAAAATTCACTGAACGCTCCCGAAAATTTCACTGAACACTCCCGAAAAATTCAGTGAACTCTCCCGAAAAATTCACAGAATGCTCCCGAACGCTCCAGCAAATAGGTATTTTTCCTGAACGCTCCCGAAAAACTGGGATTTCCAGCGAACGCTCCCGAGAATGAGGATTTTCACTGAACGCTCCCGGAAAACTGGGGCTGCCAGCGAACCCTCCCGCGAAGGAGGATTTTCACTTAACGCTCCCGGAAAACTGGAGCTGCCAGCGAACCCTCCCGCGAAGGAGGATTTTCACTGAACGCTCCCGGAAAACTGGGACTGCCAGTGAACCCTCCCGCGAAGAAAGATTTTCACTGAACGCTCCCAGAAAACTGGGGCTGCCAGCGAACCCTCCCGCGAAGGAGGATTTTCACTGAACGCTCTGGGAAAACTGGGACTGACAGCGAACCCTCCCGCGAAGGAGGATTTTCACTGAACGCTCTGGGAAAACTGGGGCTGCCAGCGAACCCTCCCGCGAAGGAGGATTTTCACTGCTGGGGCTGCCAGCGAACCCTCCCGCGAAGGAGAATTTTCACTGAACGCTCCCGGAAAACTGGGGCTGCCAGCAAACGCTTCCGCGAAGGAGGATTTTCACTTAACGCTCCCGGAAAACTGGGGCTGCCAGCGAACCCTCCCGCGAAGGAGGATTTTCACTGAACGCTCCCGGAAAACTGGGGCTGCCAGTGAACCCTCCCGCGAAGGAAGATTTTCACTGAACGCTCCCAGAAAACTGGGGCTGCCAGCGAACGCTCCCGCGAAGGAGGATTTTCACTGAACGCTCTGGGAAAACTGGGACTGACAGCGAACCCTCCCGCGAAGGAGAATTTTCACTGAACGCTCTGGGAAAACTGGGGCTGCCAGAGAACCCTCCCGCGAAGGAGGATTTTCACTGCTGGGGCTGCCAGCGAACCCTCCCGCGAAGGAGAATTATCACTTAACGCTCCCAGAAAACTGGGGCTGCCAGCAAACGCTTCCGCAAAGGAGGATTTTCACTGAACGCTCTCAGGAAACTGGGGCTGCCAGCGAACGCTCCCGCGAAGTTGGATTTTCACTTTACGCTCCCGGGAAACTGGGGCTGCCAGCCAACGCTCCCGGGAAGGAGGATTTTTACTGAACGCTCCCGGGAAACTGGGGCTGCCAGCCAACGCTCCCGGGAAGGAGGATTTCCACTGAACGCTCCCGGGAAACTGGGGCTGCCAGCGAACGCTCCCGGGAAGTAGTATTTTCACTTAACGCTTCCGAAAAATTGGGATTTCCAGTGAATGCTCCTGAAATTTTCACTGAACGCTCCCGGGAAACTGGGGCTGCCAGCCAACGCCCCCGGGAAGGAGGATTTTCACTGAACGCTCCCGGGAAACTGGGGCTGCCAGCGAACGCTCCCGGGAAGGAGGATTTTCACTGTACGCTCCCGGGAACTGGGGCTGCCAGCGAACGCTCCCGGGAAGGAGGATTTTCATTGAACGCTCCCGGGGACCTGGGGCTGCCAGTGAACGCTCCCGGGAAGGAGGATTTTCACTGAACGCTCTCGGGAAACTGGGGCTGCCAGCGAATGCTCCCGCGAAGGAGGATTTTCACTGAACGCTCCCGGGAAACTGGGGCTGCCAGCCAAAGCACCCGGGAAGGAGGATTTTCACTGAACGCTCCCGGGAAACTGGGGCTGCCAGCGAACGCTCCCGGGAAGGAGGATTTTCACTGAACGCTCCCGGGAAACTGGGGCTGCCAGCCAGCGCTCCCGGGAAGGAGGATTTTCACTGAACGCTCCCAGGAAACTGGGGCTGCTAGAGAACGCTCCCGGGAAGGAAGATTTTCACTGAACGCTCCTGGGAAACTGGGGCTGCCAGCGAACGTTCCCGGGAAGGAGGATTTTCACTGAACGCTATCGGGAAACTGGGGCTGCCAGCGAACGCTCCCGGGAAGGAGAATTTTCACTGAACGCTCCCGGGAAACTGGGGCTGCCAGCCAACGCTCCCGGGAAGGAGGATTTTTACTGAACGCTCCCGGGAAACTGGGGCTGCCAGCCAACGCTCCCGGGAAGGAGGATTTCCACTGAACGCTCCCGGGAAACTGGGGCTGCCAGCGAACGCTCCCGGGAAGTAGTATTTTCACTTAACGCTTCCGAAAAATTGGGATTTCCAGTGAATGCTCCTGAAATTTTCACTGAACGCTCCCGGGAAACTGGGGCTGCCAGCCAACGCCCCCGGGAAGGAGGATTTTCACTGAACGCTCCCGGGAAACTGGGGCTGCCAGCCAACGCTCCCGGGAATGAGGATTTCCACTGAACTCTCCAGGGAAACTGGGGCTGCCAGCGAACGCTCCCGGGAAGTAGTATTTTCACTTAACGCTTCCGAAAAATTGGGATTTCCCGTGAATGCTCCTGAAAATTTCACTGAACGCTCCCGTAAAATTGGGGTTTCCAGTGAACGCTCCCGAAAAATTGGGATTTCCATTGAACGCTCCCGAAAATTTCACTGAATGCTCCCGAAAAATTGGGATTTCCACTGAACGCTCCCAAAAATTTCACTGAACCCTCCCGAAAAATTGGGATTTCCAGTGAATGCTCCCAAAAATTTCACTGAACGCTCCCGAAAAATTCACTGACCGCTCCCGAAAATTTCACTGAACGCTCCCGAAAATTTCACTGAACGCTCCCGAAAAATTCACAGAACGCTCCCGCGAATGGGTATATTCCCTGAACGCTCGCGAAAAATTCACAGAACGCTCCCGAACGCTCCCACGAATGGGTATTTTCCCTGAACGCTCCCGGAAAACTGCAATTTCCAGCGAACGCTCCCGCGAAGGAGGATTTTCACTGAACGCTCTCGGAAAACTGGGGCTGCCAGCGAACCCTCTCGCGAAGGAGGATTTTCACTGAACGCTTTCGGAAAACTGGGGCTGCCAGCGAACCCTCCCGCGAAGGAGGATTTTCACTGAACACTCCCGGAAAACTTGGGCTGCCAGCGAACCCTCCCGCGAAGGAGGATTTTCACTGAACGCTCCCAGAAAACTGGGGCTGCCAGCGAACCCTCCTGCGAAGGAGGATTTTCACTGAACGCTCTGGGAAAACTGGGGCTGCCAGCGAACGCTCCAGGGAAGGAGGATTTTCACTGAACGCTCCCAAAAAATTGGGATTTCCAGTGAATTCTCCCAAAAATTTCACTGAATGCTCCCGAAAAATTCATTGACCGCTCCCGAAAATTTCACTGAACGCTCCCGAAAATTTCACTGAACACTCGAAAAATTCACTGAACGCTCCCGAAAAATTCACAGAACGCTCCCGAACGCTGCAGCGAATGGGTATTTTCCCTGAACGATTTCGGAAAGCTGGGATTTCCAGCGAACGCTCCCGCGAATGAGGATTTTCACTGAACGTTCCTGGAAAACTGGGGCTGCCAGCGAACCCTCCCGCGAAGGAGGATTTTCATTTAACGCTCCCGGAAAACTGGGGTTGCCAGCGATCCCTCCCGCGAAGGAGGATTTTCACTGAACGCTCTGGGAAAACTGGGTCTGCCAGCGAACCCTCCCACTAAGGAAGATTTTCACTGAACGCTCCCAGAAAACTGGGGCTGCCAGCGAACCCTCCCGCGAAGGAGGATTTTTACTGGACGCTCTGGGAAAACTGGGGCTGCCAGCAAATGATCCCGGGAAGGAGGATTTTCACTGAACGCTCTGGGAAAACTGGGGCTGCCAGCGAACCCTCCCTCGAAGGAGGATTTTCACTGAACGCTCTGGGAAAACTGGGGCTGCCAGCGAACTTTCCCGGGAAGGAGGATTTTCACTGAACGCTCTGGGAAAACTGGGGCTGCCAGCGAACCCTCCCGCAAAGGAAGATTTTCACTGCTGGGTCTGCCAGCGAACCCTCCCGCGAAGGAGGATTTTCACTGAACGCTCCCGGAAAACTGGGGCTGTCAGCGAACGCTCTTGCGAAAGAGGATTTTCACTGAACGCTCCTGGAAAACTGGGGCTGACAGCGAACGCTCCCGGGAAACTGGGGCTGCCAGCGAACGCTCCCAGGAAACTGGGGCTGCCAGCGAACGCTCCCGGGAAACTGGGGCTGCCAGCGAACGCTCCCGGGAAACTGGGGCTGCCAGCGAACGCTCCCGGGAAACTGGGGCTGCCAGCGAATGCTCCCGGGAAACTGGGGCTGCCAGCGAACGCTCCCGGGAAACTGGGGCTGCCAGCGAACGCTCCCGGGAAACTGGGGCTGCCAGCGAACGCTCCCGGGAAGGAGGATTTTCACTGAACGCTTCCGGGAAACTGGGGCTGCCAGCCAACGCTCCCGGGAAGGAGGATTTTCACTGAACGCTCCCGGGAAACTGGAGCTGCCAGCCAACGCTCCCGGGAAGGAGGATTTACACTGAACGCTCCCGGGAAACTGGGGCTACCAGCGAAGGAGGATTTTCACTGAACGCTCCCGGAAAACTGGGGCTGCCAGCGAACCCTCCCACAAAGGAAGATTTTAACTGAACGCTTTGGGAAAACTGGGTCTGCCAGCGAACCCTCCCGCGAAGGAGGATTTTCACTGAACGCTGTGGGAAAACTGGGGCTGCCAGCGAACCCTTCTGCGAAGGAGGATTTTCACTGCTGGGGCTGCTAGCGAACCCTCCCGCGAAGGAGGATTTTCACTGAACGCTCCCGGAAAACTGGGGCTGCCAGCAAACGCTACCCACGAAGGAGAATTTTCACTGAACGCTCCCGGGAAACTGGGGCTGCCAGCGAACGCTCCCTCGAAGGAGGATTTTCACTGAACGCTCCCGGGAAACTGGGACTGCCAGCGAACGCTCCCGCGAAAGAGGATTTTCACTGAACACTCCCGGGAAACTGGGGCTGCCAGCGAACGCTCCCTCGAAGGAGGATTTTCACTGAACGCTCCCGGGAAACTGGGGCTGCCAGCGAACGCTCCTGGGAAGGAGGATTTTCACTGAACGCTCCCGGGAAGGAGGATTTTCTCTGAACGCTCCCGGGAAACTGGGGCTGCCAGCGAAAGCACCCGGGAAGGAGGATTTTCACTGAACGCTCCCGGGAAACTGGGGCTGCCAGCGAACGCTCCCTCGAAGGAGGATTTTCACTGAACGCTCCCGGGAAACTGGGGCTGCCAGCGAACGCTCCTGGGAAGGAGGATTTTCACTGAACGCTCCCGGGAAGGAGGATTTTCTCTGAACGCTCCCGGGAAACTGGGGCTGCCAGCGAAAGCACCCGGGAAGGAGGATTTTCACTGAACGCTCCCAGGAAACTGGGGCTGCCAGCGAACGCACCCGGGAAGGAGGATTTTCACTGAACTCTCCCGGGAAACTGGGGCTGCCAGCGAACGCTCCCGGGAAGGAGGATTTTCACTGAACGCTCCCGGGAAGGAGGATTTTCACTGAACGCTCCCGGGAAACTGGGGCAGCCAGCGAACGCTCCCGGGAAGGAGGATTTTCACTGAACGCTCCCGGGAAACTAGGGCTGCCAGAAAACGCTCCCGGGAAACTGGGGCTGCCAGCGAACGTTCCCGGGAAGGAGGATTTTCACTGAACGCTCCCGAAAAATTGGGATTTCCAGTGAACGCTCCCGAAACTTAGTATTTTCACTGAACGCTCCCGAAAAATTGGGATTTACAGTGAACGCTCCCGAAAATTAGTATTTTCACTGAACGCTTCCGAAAAATTGGGATTTCCAGTTAATGCTCCCGAAAATTTCACTGAACGCTCCCGAAAAATTGGGGTTTCCAGTGAACGCTCCCGAAAATTTCACTGAACGCTCCCGAAAAATTGGGATTTCCATTGAACGCTCCCGAAAATTTCTCTGAACGCTCCCGAAAAATTGGGATTTCCACTGAACGCTCCCGAAAATTTCACTGAACGCTCCCGAAAAATTGGGATTTCCAGTGAATGCTCCCAAAAATTTCACTTAACGCTCCCGAAAAATTCACTGACCGCTCCCGAAAATTTCACTGAACGCTCCTGAAAATTTCACTGAAGGCTCCCGAAAATTTCACTGAACGCTCCCGAAAAATTCACTGAACGCTCCCGAAAAATTCACTGAACGCTGCCGAAAATTTCACTGAACGCTCCCGAAAAATTCACAGAACGCTCCCGAACGCTCCTGTGAATGGGTATTTTCCCTGAACGCTCGCGTAAAATTCGCAGAATGCTCCCGAACGCTCCCGCGAATGGGTATTTTCCCTGAACGCTCCCGGAAAACTGGGATTTCCAGCAAACGCTCCCGCCAATGAGGATTTTCACTGAACGCTCTGGGAAAACCGGGGCTGCCAGAGAATCCTCCCGCGAAGGAGGATTTCCACTGAACGCTCCCGGAAAACTGGGGCTGCCAGCGAACCCTCCCGCGAAGGAGGATTTTCACTGAACGCTCCCGGAAAACTGGGTCTGCCAGCGAACCCTCCCGCGAAGGAGGATTTTCACTGAACGCTCCCGGAAAACTGGGGCTGCCAGCGAACCCTCCCGCGAAGGAGGATTTTCACTGAACGCTCCCGGAAAACTGGGGCTGCCAGCGAACCCTCCCGGGAAGGAGGATTTTTACTGAACGCTCCCGGAAAACTGGGGCTGCCAGCGAACCCTCCCGGGAAGGAGGATTTTTACTGAACGCTCCTGGGAAACTGGGGCTGCCAGCGAACGTTCCCGCGAAGGAGGATTTTCACTGAACGCTCCCGGAAAACTGGGGCTGCCAGCGAACCCTCCCACGAAGGAAGATTTTCACTGCTGGGTCTGCCAGCGAACCCTCCCGCGAAGGAGGATTTTCACTGAACGCTCCCGGAAAACTTGGGCTCCCAGCGAACGCTCCTGCGAAGGAGGATTTTCATTGAACGCTCCCGGGAAACTGGGGCTGACAGCGAACGCTCCCGCGAAGGAGGATTTTCACTGAACGCTCCCGGGAAACTGGGGCTGCCAGCGAACGCTCCCGGGAAGGAGGATTTTCACTGAACGCTCCCGGGAACTGGGGCTGCCAGCGAACGCTCCCGGGAAGGAGGATTTTCATTGAACGCTCCCGGGGACCTGGGGCTGCCAGTGAACGCTCCCGGGAAGGAGGATTTTCACTGAACGCTCTCGGGAAACTGGGGCTGCCAGCGAATGCTCCCGCGAAGGAGGATTTTCACTGAACGCTCCCGGGAAACTGGGGCTGCCAGCCAAAGCACCCGGGAAGGAGGATTTTCACTGAACGCTCCCGGGAAACTGGGGCTGCCAGCGAACGCTCCCGGGAAGGAGGATTTTCACTGAACGCTCCCGGGAAACTGGGGCTGCCAGCCAGCGCTCCCGGGAAGGAGGATTTTCACTGAACGCTCCCAGGAAACTGGGGCTGCCAGAGAACGCTCCCGGGAAGAAAGATTTTCACTGAACGCTCCTGGGAAACTGGGGCTGCCAGCGAACGTTCCCGGGAAGGAGGATTTTCACTGAACGCTATCGGGAAACTGGGGCTGCCAGCGAACGCTCCTGGGAAGGAGAATTTTCACTGAACGCTCCCCCGAAACTGGGGCTGCCAGCCAACGCTCCCGGGAAGGAGGATTTTTACTGAACGCTCCCGGGAAACTGGGGCTGCCAGCCAACGCTCCCGGGAAGGAGGATTTCCACTGAACGCTCCAGGGAAACTGGGGCTGCCAGCGAACGCTCCCGGGAAGTAGTATTTTCACTTAACGCTTCCGAAAAATTGGGATTTCCAGTGAATGCTCCTGAAATTTTCACTGAACGCTCCTGGGAAACTGGGGCTGCCAGCCAACGCCCCCGGGAAGGAGGATTTTCACTGAACGCTCCCGGGAAACTGGGGCTGCCAGCCAACGCTCCCGGGAATGAGGATTTCCACTGAACTCTCCAGGGAAACTGGGGCTGACAGCGAACGCTCCCGCGAAGGAGGATTTTCACTGAACGCTCCCGGGAAACTGGGGCTGCCAGCGAACGCTCCCGGGAAGGAGGATTTTCACTGAACGCTCCCGGGAAACTGGGGCTGCCAGCGAACGCTCCCGGGAAACTGGGGCTGCCAGCGAATGCTCCCGGGAAACTGGGGCTGCCAGCGAACGCTCCACGGAAGGAGGATTTTCACTGAACGCTCCCGGGAAACTGGGACTGCCAGCGAACGCTCCCAGGAAGGAGGATTTTCAATGAACGCTCCCGGGATACTGGGGCTGCCAGAGAACGCTCCCGGGAAGGAGGATTTTCACTGAACGCTCCCGGGAAACTGGGGCTGCCAGCCAACGCTCCCTGGAAGGAGGATTTTCACTGAACGCTCCCGGGAAACTGGGGCTTCCAGCCAATGCTCCCTGGAAGGAGGATTTTCACTGAACGCTCCCGGGAAACTGGGGCTGCCAGCCAATGCTCCCGGGAAGGAGGATTTTCACTGAACGCTCCCGGGAAACTGGGGCTTCCAGTGAACGCTCCCGGGAAGGAGGATTTTCACTGAACGCTCCCGGGAAACTGGGGCTGCTAGCGAGCGCTCCCGGGAAGGAGGATTTTCACTGAACGCTTCCAGGGAAACTGGGGCTGCCAGTGAACGCTCCCGGGAAGGAGGATTTTCACTGAACGCTCCCGGGAAACTGTGGCTGCCAGCGAACGCTCCCGGGAAGGAGGATTTTCACTGAACGCTTCCGAAAAATTGGGATTTCCATTGAACGCTCCCGAAAATTTCACTGAACGCTCCCGAAAAATTGGGATTTCCACTGAACGCTCCCGAAAATTTCATTGAACGCTCCCAAAAAATTGGGATTTCCAGTGAATGCTCCCAAAATTTCACTGAATGCTCCCGAAAAATTCACTGACCGCTCCCGAAAATTTCACTGAACGCTCCCAAAAATTTCAATGACCGCTCCCGAAAATTTCACTGAATGCTCTCGAAAATTTTACTGAACGCTCCCGAAAAATTCACTGAATGTTCCCGAAAATTTCACTAAACGCTCCCGAAAATTTTACTGAACGCTCCCGAAAATTTCACTGAACGCTCCCGAAAAATTCACTGAACGCTCCCGAAAAATTCACTGAACGCTCACAAAAATTTCACTGAACACTCCCGAAAAATTCACTGAACGCTCCCGAAAATTTCACTGAACACTCCCGAAAAATTCACTGAACGCTCCCGAAAAATTCACAGAATGCTCCCGAACGCTCCAGCAAATAGGTATTTTTCCTGAACGCTCCCGAAAAACTGGGATTTCCAGCGAACGCTCCCGCGAATGAGGATTTTCACTGAACGCTCCCGGAAAACTGGGGCTGCCAGCGAACCCTCCCGCGAAGGAGGATTTTCACTTAACGCTCCCGGAAAACTGGAGCTGCCAGCGAACCCTCCCGCGAAGGAGGATTTTCACTGAACGCTCCCGGAAAACTGGGGCTGCCAGTGAACCCTCCCGCGAAGATAGATTTTCACTGAACGCTCCCAGAAAACTGGGGCTGCCAGCGAACCCTCCCGCGAAGGAGGATTTTCACTGAACGCTCTGGGAAAACTGGGACTGACAGCGAACCCTCCCGCGAAGGAGGATTTTCACTGAACGCTCTGGGAAAACTGGGGCTGCCAGCGAACCCTCCCGCGAAGGAGAATTTTCACTGAACGCTCCCGGAAAACTGGGGCTGCCAGCAAACGCTTCCGCGAAGGAGGATTTTCACTTAACGCTCCCGGAAAACTGGGGCTGCCAGCGAACCCTCCCGCGAAGGAGGATTTTCACTGAACGCTCCCGGAAAACTGGGGCTGCCAGTGAACCCTCCCGCGAAGGAAGATTTTCACTGAACGCTCCCAGAAAACTGGGGCTGCCAGCGAACGCTCCCGCGAAGGAGGATTTTCACTGAACCCTCTGGGAAAACTGGGACTGACAGCGAACCCTCCCGCGAAGGAGAATTTTCACTGAACGCTCTGGGAAAACTGGGGCTGCCAGAGAACCCTCCCGTGAAGGAGGATTTTCACTGCTGGGGCTGCCAGCTAACCCTCCTGCGAAGGAGAATTTTCACTTAACGCTCCCAGAAAACTGGGGCTGCCAGCAAACGCTTCCGCAAAGGAGGATTTTCACTGAACGCTCTCGGGAAACTGGGGCTGCCAGCGAACGCTCCCGCGAAGTTGGATTTTCACTTTACGCTCCCGGGAAACTGGGGCTGCCTGCGAACGCTCCCGGGAAGGATGATTTTCACTGAACGCTCCCGGGAAACTGGGGCTGCCAGCGAACGCTCCCGGGAAGGAGGATTTTCACTGTACGCTCCCGGGAACTGGGGCTGCCAGCGAACGCTCCCGGGAAGGAGGATTTTCATTGAACGCTCCCGGGGACCTGGGGCTGCCAGTGAACGCTCCCGGGAAGGAGGATTTTCACTGAACGCTCTCGGGAAACTGGGGCTGCCAGCGAATGCTCCCGCTAAGAAGGATTTTCACTGAACGCTCCCGGGAAACTGGGTCTGCCAGCCAAAGCACCCGGGAAGGAGGATTTTCACTGAACGCTCCCGGGAAACTGGGGCTGCCAGCGAACGCTCCCGGGAAGGAGGATTTTCACTGAACGCTCCCGGGAAACTGGGGCTGCCAGCCAGCGCTCCCGGGAAGGAGGATTTTCACTGAACGCTCCCAGGAAACTGGGGCTGCCAGAGAACGCTCCCGGGAAGGAAGATTTTCACTGAACGCTCCTGGGAAACTGGGGCTGCCAGCGAACGTTCCCGGGAAGGAGGATTTTCACTGAACGCTATCGGGAAACTGGGGCTGCCAGCGAACGCTCCCGGGAAGGAGAATTTTCACTGAACGCTCCCGGGAAACTGGGGCTGCCAGCCAACGCTCCCGGGAAGGAGGATTTTTACTGAACGCTCCCGGGAAACTGGGGCTGCCAGCCAACGCTCCCGGGAAGGAGGATTTCCACTGAACGCTCCAGGGAAACTGGGGCTGCCAGCGAACGCTCCCGGGAAGTAGTATTTTCACTTAACGCTTCCGAAAAATTGGGATTTCCAGTGAATGCTCCTGAAATTTTCACTGAACGCTCCTGGGAAACTGGGGCTGCCAGCCAACGCCCCCGGGAAGGAGGATTTTCACTGAACGCTCCCCCTCTTAATGAGAGAATGCCTTGATGAAGTCATTGAGCTTCAGCACGGCATTTCATTCCCGTGCTGAATCTTGGTGACGGGCAAGAGGGCTCTCGAACTTCGGGAAATTGCTCCCCCAGTTCGAATCTAAATTTCTCTCTTTCATCTTTTTCTTCTGCTTAATATTACTTCGACCTTCTCTTAATTTTATCAACTTTCTTTCATCTTGCTATCCTATCTCTATGATTATTATTTTTCTTAGTTATATATATATGTAGATGTATGCATATATATATATATATTTATTTATTGTATTTGTTCATTTATTTATTTATCTATTTTTTTTTTCTATTTTATTTAAATGGCGTGGATATTTCCACATTCGTTATTACTGCCTGCTTAGATGAATGGGAGAAGGGATCACGGTTGGGAGGTATTCGCATTCAAAGCTATATATGAGAGTATTGGATGATCTCAGCCATCCCAAAGATGGTTTGGACCTTTTTGGCGGAACTACTCTCAAGGGTTGGGTCATCGGAATCCAGGGGGATCCAATCCTTGAGGTGGGACTCTTGGCTTTTGGCCGGAAGCCCATCATTACAGATATGGGGAGGATGATTCCATATTACTTTGGTCTCAGTCCTAACAGGCGGGTTTAGCTTACACCTGTGCCTCTATATCTGTTTTGATGCTATCCTTCGGGTAGGGTATGGAGTGGACCATCGGGGAAATATACTCTCATTGTGCCGATAGTGGAGAATGCAAATTTCCTTTCCAACGTATGATACTTTCTTATAATTCTCAAGCAGGTACCCCAACAAAACAACAAAAAACCTGAAAATCCCATCCTTAAATATGGACCCTTCAAATACTGACTCCCCATCCCCTGGATTTGCTGACTCCCCCCCGGCACTGTTGACGACTTCTGCTACTGTAATTAAGGAAAACTCTGTTGACGACCTTCGAACTAAAAAGGACCACTCTACTGATGTTAAAAAATCTAACAATTTGGGTAACACAGGGAAACTACGATTCCTTCATGTTTCCCAAATCCCATTAGAGACAAATTATGATGATATATATAGAGCATTTGAGTGCTATGGATTGATAAAGGAAATAAGGATGAGACTTGGAGATGAAAAATGGGACTCTTGGATATCTTTTGAAAGTCACGATGAGGCGTTTAATGCCATAAGTAATATTAGTAGTATCAAAATTAACGAATTGAACATCATGGGAGCTCTTTGTGATAAGGTCCCAAAGGAATTGGATGTGTACAAACCTGCTGATTGGTTTGAAAAAGATAGAAATGTACCCATGCCTTCACAGAGAAAACCCAAACCACCAATGTGGCTCTTAGCTGAACCTAAAGGGATAATAGGGAATTATTTTAAGATATGTAAGTTTATCCAAAAAAAAGTAGGAACCATAGCACCTGGAGATATATCTCGTTTTGGGAAGAACAGTTATCTCATCCATGCCAAATCTTCGACTCAGTCTGCAATACTGTCTAACTTACAGACAGGCAGTGATGAAATTACATTGGAAATGAAACCTCATCTTAATTTTAGTTATGGAAGGGGAGTGGTCTTTAATAAGGACCTATACGAATTTACAGAGGAGGAGATACTTTCTATGTGTCCATTAAATGTATGGAAAGTGCATAAGATTCCTGGAACTTCAATGATTATACTCACTTTCCAGGATGCTGATGTACCTTTCCATATTTTTATTGAAAATGAAAGGATTAAAGTTCGGCCTTTCAAACAAAAGCCCCTGCAATGTTTTAATTGTTTTAAATTTGGACACCCATCCAAAGTTTGTAAAAATGGAAAATTGTGTGGTATTTGCTCCAAAACTTATCATGGAGAATGTACACTTGAGGCCAGGTGTTCAAATTGCAATTTGAATCATAAATCAACTGATAGGAGATGCGAACTGTATAAGTTGGAGGAAGCTGCCCTAAACAAATCAAGTTTAGAACACATAAGTGTGGGACATGCAAAAAGATTGTTGAATAAATCAACCAGCTATGCAAAGGCCTTAAAATCAAAGGTAAATTTACCACAGGAGACAGCAACCCCACCTAGCACTGCCAGTAATCCTAAGAAAAGAAATACAACCTCTGATAATAAAGTACTGCATGACAAGGTAATCATATCGCCTTCTGAGGCTTTGCCACAGCGTATTAAAAATGGGTCATTGCCCATTTCTGTACAGCCTTCGTCCCCCATTACCAGCAATAGTACTAACCTCTCCCAGGCCATGTCCTTGCCTGATTTGATGGAGATGCCACCTGACACCAAGTTACCAGGTGCACCTGTATTGGGGAAGGTGCAAAAACCTGGTAGCTCAAAACCTACTAATCGGAAAAGAGAGAGACCTCCATCTCTCTCGCCCCCCTCCATAAGAAATATCAAAATTACGACGTCAAATAAGTATGATGATTTGTCAGTTGATATTTCTGATCTGGAAGTCAATTTAAATAAATCGGAAATTCAAGTGGAGGTCCACCAACCTCCTCAACAATCAGATCAAAAAGACAAAAAGAAAATCATAAATTCTAAACCCAATCTATCAAGACCCTCTTTAATAAAACCACCTAAAAATAGTGTTAGATCAAACACTGCTAATGGGAAGACTCCATCCAAGGGGTCTACCAAATTATAAACCATAGTTTTTTCCTCCATTTTGCAATGGAATTGTCAGGGTTTAAGGGCCAAATATGAAGAACTTAAGCTCCTAATTCATGAGCATTCCCCCATAATTATTTGTCTACAGGAGAGCAAACTTGATCATAATACCCCTTGCCCTCGCGAATACATTAGTTATAGGACACCATATGATCACCAAGTGGGGAGCCATGGCGGAAGTCTCATATACGTTCGTCGAGATGTTCCCCAAGTTTCTCTGTCTATTCGTACACCTCTGCAGGCAGTGGTTGTACAGATCGACATAGGGCGAAAATATACAATTTGTTCTCTATACTTGCCTCCAAATGATAACATTTTGTATGACAACTTAGTGGAGGTTATTCAACAACTCCCTCAACCTTTCCTTTTACTTGGAGATTTGAATGGTAGACACCCTTTGTGGGGTGATGTTTTAGCAAACACGAGGGGAAATATCATAACATCAATTGTGGAAAATGAAGATGTGGGACTCCTTAATACAGGAGAGCCCACACACTTTCATGTCCAGACAGGTACCTTGTCATGTATTGACCTATCAATCGTAAGCTCTAATTGCCTTCTCGACTTTGATTGGAGAACATTAGATGATTGGCATACTAGTGATCACGCACCAATCATTATAAACACCAACAATGGTCCACCTTTACAGGGATCGCCACGATGGAATCTTGACAAGGCGGACTGGGATAAATTTCGTGAACTAAGCGAAATTGAGGGGGATGCAGGACAAGTTGAAAATATCGATGATGCCATAGACTTACTGAATGGAACTCTCCATACAGCTGGAGTCAATTCAATTCCCAAAACAACAGGGTTATTCAAACGACGACCCGTCCCGTGGTGGTCTTCAGAACTAACTGCCCTCCACAGAGCCACAAGAAGATCTCTAACACGATTGCGTAGACGCAGAACTGATGAGAATTTAATTATGTACAAGAAATGTAGAGCACAGTTCCGTCGTGCCATGAAAGAAGCAAGGCGCCAGTCATGGATGTCTTTTGTTTCCTCCATTAACAGTAGGACACCACCATCTGCTGTGTGGAGGAAAGTAAAAAAGATAGCTGGCAAATTCACCCCCAACCCACCACCAGTGTTGAAGGTGAATGGCCAGTATGTAACCGAAGCAAATGATGTTAGCAATGCCCTGGCTAATCATTTTTCAAATGTATCCAGCAAGTGTGAAGGAGCCCCTGGTCACCAGTATAGGAGCACTGAAGAAAAGAAAATTTTAAATTTTGCAACAAGAAGGGAAGAGTCGTATAATTCTCCTTTCACTGAAAGAGAATTTGATTCCGCACTTGCTCATTGCAATGATACAGCCCCTGGACCCGATGGAATTCCATATGCAATGATTAAACATGTACATTTTAATACAAAGCTATTTATTTTAAGTATTATTAATAGAATATGGCATGATCATAGTTACCCAAGTGTTTGGGAACTAGCCATTATTTTAGCCTTTTTAAAACCCGGTAAAGACAAGTTTTTAGCAGCAAACTATCGTCCAATTGCATTGACATCTTGTTTATGTAAAATCATGGAGAAGATGGTCAATGCAAGGCTGGTGTGGTACCTTGAAAAGAAAGGTATTTTATCACCGATTCAATGTGGATTCCGAAAAATGCACTCAACGACTGATGTGTTGATACGACTAGAGTCTTCTATTTGTGAAGCCTTTGCTTCCAAACAGCACCATGTTACAGTATTTTTTGACCTTGAAAAGGCATATGATACCACATGGAGATATGGTATTCTTAAAACCATTCATGAATTGGGATTGAGAGGAGAGCTGCCACTATTTATTCAGGCATTTCTTTCACATAGAGTTTTTCAAGTGAGAGTGGGGGAAACTCTATCAGAGAGTAAGTGCCAGGAAGAAGGAGTTCCTCAGGGTAGTGTGCTGAGTGTAACCCTTTTTGCACTAGCAATTAATGGGATATCCTCAGCCATTCCCCAGGATGTTCTCTCAACATTATTTGTGGATGATCTCTCAGTATCATTTGCTGGCACTAAAATGGCAATGGTTGAGAGAAAAATCCAACTCTCTATTGATAAAATTATCCAGTGGGCTGACATGAATGGATTTAAGTTCTCGACAAGTAAAACTACCATTGTCCATTTTTGTCGTATCCGGGGAGTACATCCAGACCCGGATATATACATTAAAGGTCAACGGATACCATGTGTATCGGAAACCAAATTTTTAGGTTTGATATTTGACTGTAGACTTACATGGGTTTCTCACCTAAAAGCATTAAAAGCTAAATGTGTTGAAGCTCTGAATATCTTAAAAGTATTATCCCATACATCATGGGGGGCAGACCGCAGTACTATTTTAAAATTATACAAGGCCTTGATTTTTTCCAAAATTAGTTATGGTTGTGAGGTATATTCTTCAGCCACCTCAAGCCGGTTAAAAATATTAGACTCGATACATCATGCAGGTATTAGATTGTCTACTGGAGCTTTTAAAACCTCGCCTATCCCAAGTCTCCTTGTTGATGCTGGAGAGTTACCTCTAGACCTTTACCGAATGTCTTCCATTCTTCGGTATTGGTTTAGATTGCAAAGACTCCCTAACTCTCTAGCCTTTCAGACTGCAAGCCTTGTAAGACACGCATCATACTTTGAGTTGCACCCAAAATCTCCTCAACCCTACGGCTTTCGGGTGAAACGATTATTAAATAGTCTGGATATAATTAGAAATAAGGTACTTCCATTCAAGGTATCATCAACGCCTCCATGGAAGTTACCAGAGATATCTTTTTGTAAATATTTTATTGGAGATAAGAAGAATATGTCAGACCTAGAAGCCAGGTCTCTTTTTAATGAACATGTTAAAGAACATAGAGGATCAACTTTTATCTATACTGATGGCTCCAAATCTGATGCTGGCGTTGGATTTGGAGTACATAGTAATGGTTTTAATTGTAGAGGTGCACTTCCTCTGACCGCTTCCATATTTACTGCCGAACTGTATGGCATATTAACCGCTATTGAGAAAATAGCATTGGAGAAGGAGGGTAATTTTACAATTTTTAGTGATGCAAGGAGTGTCCTTCAAGCTATGGAAGTTTTTAATTCTAATAACCCTCTAGTTTTAAAGATTTTAGAATGGCTTCTCATTATTGGACGGAGAGGTATAACAGTTCAATTTTGTTGGGTTCCAGCACATGTAGGTGTGTCTGGGAATGAGAAGGCAGATTCACTGGCTAAGGAGGCTGCATCCGAGTTGCTGCCAAGAAGGTATCCCATTGCCTGTAATGATTTCTTACCTGTCATCAAGAACTTGGTTTGCAATAAATGGCAACAGCAATGGGATAGTCAAGATGGCAATAAAATGCGAGATATAACAAATGACATATCTCCTTGGAGGTATAATATGATGCCCCGAAAATGGGAGACGTCTCTTTGTCGTCTCCGTATTGGTCACACTCGGTTGACACACGAGTTTCTGCTGAAGGGCCAACACCAACCGTATTGTGATGACTGCTTAGTACCTCTAACAGTAAGGCATTTGCTGACCGAATGCCCCAATTATAACAACTTGCGGAATAGATATTTGTTTGAGGCTCGAGGTGAGGGTGGCAGGTTCATCCTTGCCAAGATTCTTGGAAATGATGTGTCCTACCATGCAAGTGGCATTTTTAGATTTATTTCAGAAGCAGGTCTTCTGAAAAATATTTAACTTATTACATTCAACTTTTATGATTTTAATTGAATACTCTTTTATTTTTTATTTTATTTTATCTTTTATTTTTGTATACATAAATTAAATGTTACCGGCGTCAATGACCTCAGATGTCAGGATGCCTGAAAACTTTAAATCAATCAATCACTGAACGCTCCCGGGAAACTGGGGCTGCCAGCCAACGCTCTCGGGAATGAGGATTTCCACTGAACTCTCCAGGGAAACTGGGGCTGACAGCGAACGCTCCCGCGAAGGAGGATTTTCACTGAACGTTCCCGGGAAACTGGGGCTGCCAGCGAACGCTCCCGGGAAGGAGGATTTTCACTGAACGCTCCCGGGAAACTGGGGCTGCCAGCGAACGCTCCCGGGAAACTGGGGCTGCCAGCGAATGCTCCCGGGAAACTGGGGCTGCCAGCGAACGCTCCAGGGAAGGAGGATTTTCACTGAACGCTCCCGGGAAACTGTGGCTGCCAGCGAACGCTCCCGGGAAGGAGGATTTTCACTGAACGCTTCCGAAAAATTGGGATTTCCATTGAACGCTCCCGAAAATTTCACTGAACGCTCCCGAAAAATTGGGATTTCCACTGAACGCTCCCGAAAATTTCATTGAACGCTCCCAAAAAATTGGGATTTCCAGTGAATGCTCCTAAAAATTTCACTGAATGCTCCCGAAAAATTCACTGACCGCTCCCGAAAATTTCACTGAACGCTCCCGAAAAATTCACTGAACGCTCCCGAAAAATTCACAGAATGCTCCCGAACGCTCCAGCAAATAGGTATTTTTCCTGAACGCTCCCGAAAAACCGGGATTTCCAGCGAACGCTCCCGCGAATGAGGATTTTCACTGAACGCTCCCGGAAAACTGGGGCTGCCAGCGAACCCTCCCGCGAAGGAGGATTTTCACTTAACGCTCCCGGAAAACTGGAGCTGCCAGCGAACCCTCCCGCGAAGGAGGATTTTCACTGAACGCTCCCGGAAAACTGGGGCTGCCAGTGAACCCTCCCGCGAAGATAGATTTTCACTGAACGCTCCCAGAAAACTGGGGCTGCCAGCGAACCCTCCCGCGAAGGAGGATTTTCACTGAACGCTCTGGGAAAACTGGGACTGACAGCGAACCCTCCCGCGAAGGAGGATTTTCACTGAACGCTCTGGGAAAACTGGGGCTGCCAGCGAACCCTCCCGCGAAGGAGAATTTTCACTGAACGCTCCCGGAAAACTGGGGCTGCCAGCAAACGCTTCCGCGAAGGAGGATTTTCACTTAACGCTCCCGGAAAACTGGGGCTGCCAGCGAACCCTCCCGCGAAGGAGGATTTTCACTGAACGCTCCCGGAAAACTGGGGCTGCCAGTGAACCCTCCCGCGAAGGAAGATTTTCACTGAACGCTCCCAGAAAACTGGGGCTGCCAGCGAACGCTCCCGCGAAGGAGGATTTTCACTGAACCCTCTGGGAAAACTGGGACTGACAGCGAACCCTCCCGCGAAGGAGAATTTTCACTGAACGCTCTGGGAAAACTGGGGCTGCCAGAGAACCCTCCCGTGAAGGAGGATTTTCACTGCTGGGGCTGCCAGCTAACCCTCCTGCGAAGGAGAATTTTCACTTAACGCTCCCAGAAAACTGGGGCTGCCAGCAAACGCTTCCGCAAAGGAGGATTTTCACTGAACGCTCTCGGGAAACTGGGGCTGCCAGCGAACGCTCCCGCGAAGTTGGATTTTCACTTTACGCTCCCGGGAAACTGGGGCTGCCTGCGAACGCTCCCGGGAAGGATGATTTTCACTGAACGCTCCCGGGAAACTGGGGCTGCCAGCGAACGCTCCCGGGAAGGAGGATTTTCACTGTACGCTCCCGGGAACTGGGGCTGCCAGCGAACGCTCCCGGGAAGGAGGATTTTCATTGAACGCTCCCGGGGACCTGGGGCTGCCAGTGAACGCTCCCGGGAAGGAGGATTTTCACTGAACGCTCTCGGGAAACTGGGGCTGCCAGCGAATGCTCCCGCTAAGAAGGATTTTCACTGAACGCTCCCGGGAAACTGGGTCTGCCAGCCAAAGCACCCGGGAAGGAGGATTTTCACTGAACGCTCCCGGGAAACTGGGGCTGCCAGCGAACGCTCCCGGGAAGGAGGATTTTCACTGAACGCTCCCGGGAAACTGGGGCTGCCAGCCAGCGCTCCCGGGAAGGAGGATTTTCACTGAACGCTCCCAGGAAACTGGGGCTGCCAGAGAACGCTCCCGGGAAGGAAGATTTTCACTGAACGCTCCCAGAAAACTGGGGCTGCCAGCGAACGTTCCCGGGAAGGAGGATTTTCACTGAACGCTATCGGGAAACTGGGGCTGCCAGCGAACGCTCCCGGGAAGGAGAATTTTCACTGAACGCTCCCGGGAAACTGGGGCTGCCAGCCAACGCTCCCGGGAAGGAGGATTTTTACTGAACGCTCCCGGGAAACTGGGGCTGCCAGCCAACGCTCCCGGGAAGGAGGATTTCCACTGAACGCTCCAGGGAAACTGGGGCTGCCAGCGAACGCTCCCGGGAAGTAGTATTTTCACTTAACGCTTCCGAAAAATTGGGATTTCCAGTGAATGCTCCTGAAATTTTCACTGAACGCTCCTGGGAAACTGGGGCTGCCAGCCAACGCCCCCGGGAAGGAGGATTTTCACTGAACGCTCCCGGGAAACTGGGGCTGCCAGCCAACGCTCTCGGGAATGAGGATTTCCACTGAACTCTCCAGGGAAACTGGGGCTGACAGCGAACGCTCCCGCGAAGGAGGATTTTCACTGAACGTTCCCGGGAAACTGGGGCTGCCAGCGAACGCTCCCGGGAAGGAGGATTTTCACTGAACGCTCCCGGGAAACTGGGGCTGCCAGCGAACGCTCCCGGGAAACTGGGGCTGCCAGCGAATGCTCCCGGGAAACTGGGGCTGCCAGCGAACGCTCCAGGGAAGGAGGATTTTCACTGAACGCTCCCGGGAAACTAGGACTGCCAGCGAACGCTCCCAGGAAGGAGGATTTTCAATGAACGCTCCCGGGATACTGGGGCTGCCAGCGAACGCTCCCGGGAAGGAGGATTTTCACTGAACGCTCCCGGGAAACTGGGGCTGCCAGCCAACGCTCCCTGGAAGGAGGATTTTCACTGAACGCTCCCGGGAAACTGGGGCTGCCAGCCAATGCTCCCTGGAAGGAGGATTTTCACTGAACGCTCCCGGGAAACTGCCCCCCAGATGCTGAAGCCTTGACGAGGATGGGGGGCTTAGGGATTAGCAGCTGGGCTCTAATGAATAGTGGGAACTACTTCCCATTGGACCTCGGTGCCCAGCTGTCGATTCAACTAAATCAGTCAGCACTTTCTCTTTTACTTTTGATTATTTCTTTTTTTCTCCCATCTCTTCTTTTTGGGCTCGATATTGTTGACGACTTTGGCATGTTCGATTTTACTTTGGATGCCGCTTTGTATTTGGCAGAGTGTGGGATGGAGTGCATTCCATCTCAACCTGTGCCAATTTAGACGCCATCACCCTCTGGCAGACCCCATTGGGTGCAGACCAAGTCTGTTAAGAGTCGGGCTCCAGTGATCCGGTCTTAAGTCACCCATATTTGCGGGTAATGGGTGACGCCAGGCATTGGAGTCGACGGTGGGAGGGGCTAACTACCCCCACTGACCAGTGTACGCCCACCTTAAGAGAGGCAGCCCCTCTCTAATAGAGGACTGGTCCCCGCTGAAGCCTCTTCTCGTGTTGGGCCACATGGGATAGGAGGACTGACATCCTCCGATAAGAGGTGGATAACCCGGCTTGCTTTTCCAAAAAAACCCAACACCTCTGTTGACGACCTGGAAAATACAAACATGGACCTCGGTACAGACAGCTCCAACTCGGGTTCTAACATTGTAACGTTAGAACCTTATTCACGTCATGTGAATAATAAAACGCTAGAGAAGAAGAGAGAGAGAGTGAAAAATGATGACAGTACAGAAAGATATAGAAAAGTAGAAGTATTACCTGGTCACTATGAAGTAGTGAATTATGAAAAATTTTTTATCTTGGAATTTGAAAACGGAAGAAATGAGCGTATAAATGTTTTTAAAGCTAATAGAGAAATAGTTAATTTATGTGGAGGGCAGCCAAAAATTTTACCCCAGGGAAATGGAAGTCTCTTGATAGAGACACTCTCCCCATTACAAGGTGAAAGGTTAAAAACACTTACAAAATTGAATGGTCATAGCGTAAAATGCGTTTCACACCCTACTTTCAACCAGAGTAGAGGTGTGATATATGCTCCAGAATTGTTGGATATAGAGGAGAAAGAAATAGAGGATGAACTGAAAAGTCAAGGAGTAGTTAAAGTAGTCAGAATGAGAAAGAGAGTTGGAGAACAACGTATCCCTCTTGCTACTCTGATTATAACATTTGATCAATGCCGATTACCAAATGTTATAAAAGCTGGATGGCTATCTTTGAAGGTAAAACCATATATCCCGTCACCATTGCGATGTTATCATTGCCAAATGTATGGCCATTTAAGCCAGAAATGTAAAGAAAAACTAAACAATAAGCCAGCTGTTTGTGCCAACTGTGGAAAAAGTAGTCATGGAGTATGCATAGAAAACCCTAATTGCATACATTGTGGGGAAGCACACCCAGCTACATCTAAAAGCTGTGTAAAGTTTATTTTTGAAAAAGAAATCCAGGCCATTAGGACCATGGAAAGGGTTACTTTTAAAGAGGCTCGTAAAAGAGCTCTTGAAAAGCAAATAAGACCAGGGCAACCTTTTTCAATGGTTCTGAAGAAAAACTTGTCAAACCACACAGACGAAAATTATATCTCTACTTCTAAGATAAAGAAACAAATGAAAGTAGTTAAAGAGGTTGAAAGTCCCATCGAAAATCTATATCCAGAAATTGTGGAAAAATCAAAACGGACACTTAAAGATCTGAAAATTATTCAAAAGCCAACTACTCCGATTTTAAACAATAGTACAAACCTCTCACAGGCCGTTTCCTTGCCTGATCTGATGGAGGTTGCACTCGAAACCAATTTACCTGGTGAACCCGTAGTGGGGAAGGTGCAAAAACCTGACAGATCACAACCTTTTAATCGAAAAAGAGAGAGACCTCCCTCCCTCTCTCCTCCTACCATAAGAAACATTAAAGTCACGACTTCCAATAAATATGATATCTTGTCTGCTGATGTTTCTGAACAACTAGAAGGTAAATTGAACCAATCAGAAATTCAAGTTGAGGTCCACCATCCTCCTCAACAATTAGATCAAAAGGACACAAAGAAAAAGAGAAACACAAAACCCACTATATCAAGATCCTCTCTAGAGTTACCTCCGGGAAACATTGTTAGATCAACTAGTGCCATTGGGAAGACTTCATCTAAGGTGTCTTCCAAAAAATAAAACATAGTTTTTTCCTCCATTCTGCAATGGAATTGCCAGGGTTTAAGGGCGAAATATGAACAACTTAAGCTCCTCATACGTGAGCACTCCCCTATAACAGTATGTCTACAAGAAAGCAAGCTCGATGCTAATACTCCTTGTCCTCGAGAGTATATTAGCTATAGGACACCATATGATCAACGAGCAGGGAGCCATGGGGGAAGTCTTATATACATTCGTCGAGATGTTCCCCAAATATCTTTGTCTATCTGTACCCCTCTGCAGGCAGTGGCTGTACAGATTGATATAGGAAGAAAATACACAATCTGTTCTCTTTACTTGCCTCCAAATGATAACATCTCATATGATAATATAGTAGAGGTGATTAAACAACTCCCACAACCCTTTCTCTTACTAGGAGACCTTAATAGTAGACATCCTTTATGGGGTGATGTTTTAGCAAATGCAAGGGGTAATATTATATCGTCAATTTTGGAGAATGAAGATGTCGGACTCCTCAATACAGGAGAGCCCACACATTTTCATGTACAGACAGGTACCTTGTCCTGCATTGACCTATCAGTTGCAAGCTCTAACTGTCTTCTCGATTTTAATTGGAGAACATTAGATGATTGGCATACTAGTGATCATGCACCAATCATTATAAACACCAACAATGGTCCACCTTTACAAAGATCACCTCGATGGAATCTTGATAAGGCGGACTGGAATAGATTTCGGGAGTTAAGTGAAATTGAAGGAAATGCAGAACAGTTTGAAAGTGTTGATGATGCCATAGACTTACTTAATGGAACTCTTCACACAGCAGGAGTGAATTCCATTCCCAAAACAACTGGGATATTCAGACGACGACCAGTCCCCTGGTGGTCGTCAGAACTAACTGCCCTGCACAGAGCCACAAGAAAGTCATTAACTCGATTGCGCATGCACCGTAATGAGGAGAATTTAGTCATATACAAGAAATGTAGAGCACAGTTCCGCCGTGCCATGAAAGAAGCTAGGCGCCAGTCTTGGATGTCCTTTGTTTCCTCCATTAACAGTAGAACACCAACATCATCTGTGTGGAGGAAAGTAAAAAAGATAGCAGGAAAATTCACCCCAAACCCACCACCAGTGTTAAAGATAAATGGCCAGTATATGACTGGAGCAACTGAAGTTAGCAATGCCCTGGCTGACCATTTCTCAAATGTATCGTGCAAGTGTCAAGCAGCTCCTGGTCACCAGTATAGGAGCAATGAAGAAAAGAAAGTTTTAAACTTCGCAACAAGAAAGCAAGAGTCATACAATTCTCCTTTTACTGAAAGAGAATTTGATTCTGCTCTTGCTACTTGTAACGATACAGCCCCTGGACCCGATGGAATTCCATATGCAATGATTAAACATGTACCTTATAATACAAAGTTATTTATTTTAAGCATTTTTAATAGAATATGGCATGATCATAGTTATCCAAGTGTTTGGGAACTAGCCATTATTTTAGCCTTTTTAAAACCCGGTAAGGACAAGTTTTTAGCAGCAAACTACCGACCTATTGCATTGACATCTTGTTTATGTAAAATCATGGAGAAGATGGTCAATGCAAGACTGATTTGGTACCTTGAAAAGAAGAATATTTTATCACCCATTCAATGTGGATTCAGGAAAATGCACTCAACGACTGATGTGCTGATACAACTTGAGTCCTCCATTTGTGAAGCCTTTGCTTCCAAACAGCACCATGTTACAGTTTTTTTTGATCTTGAAAAGGCATATGATACCACATGGAGATACGGTATACTTAAAAGAATCCATGAGTGCGGATTGAGAGGTGAGCTACCACTATTCATCCAGTCATTTCTTTCACATAGAGTTTTCCAAGTGAGAGTTGGGGAAGCTCTATCACAGAGTAAATGCCAGGAAGAAGGAGTTCCTCAGGGGAGTGTGCTGAGTGTAACCCTTTTTGCACTAGCAATTAATGGGATATCCTCAGTCATTCCCCGGGATGTTCTTGCAACATTATTTGTGGATGATCTCTCCATATCATTTGTTGGAGCCAGAATGGCAATGGTTGAGAGAAAAATCCAACTCTCTATTGATAAAATTATCCATTGGGCCGATATGAATGGATTTAAGTTCTCAACAAGTAAAACTACAATTGTCCATTTCTGTCGTATACGGGGAGTACATCCAGACCCGGATATATACATCAAAGGTCAACGGATCCCATGTGCAAGTGAAGCCAAATTCTTAGGGTTGATATTTGATTGTAGGCTTACATGGGTTTCTCACTTAAAAACATTAAAAGCTAAATGTGTTGAAGCTATGAATCTTTTAAAAGTCTTGTCCCATACATCATGGGGGGCAGACCGCAATACAATTTTAAAATTATACAAGGCCTTGATATTTTCCAAAATTAGTTATGGATGCGAAATATACTCCTCAGCAACCCCAAGCCGGTTAAAAATACTAGATTCAATACATCATGCTAGCATTAGATTGTCCACAGGAGCCTTTAGAACATCCCCTATCACAAGTCTCCTTGTTGATGCTGGGGAGTTGCCTCTGGACCTTTACCGAATGTCCTCTATTATTCGGTATTGGTTTAGATTGCAAAGACTCCCCAATTCTTCAGCCTTTCAAACTGCAAGCCTTGTAAGGAACTCAACCTACTTTGAGTTGCACCCAAAATCTCCTCAACCTTTTGGGTTTCGGGTTAACCAATTATTAAACAATCTGGATATGATTAGAAATAAGGTGCTTCCATTCAAGGTATCATCAACGCCTCCATGGAAATTACCTGACATATCTTTTTGTAGATACTTTATTGGAGTTAAGAAGAATTTGACTGACTTAGAATCCAGGTCTCTTTTTATGGAACATGTCGAAGAACATAGGGGATCGACTTTTATATATACTGATGGCTCCAAATCTGATGCTGGCGTTGGATTTGGAGTACATAGTAATGATTTTAATTGTAGAGGTGCACTTCCTCTAACAGCTTCCATATTTACTGCCGAACTGTATGGCATATTAACCGCTATTGAGAAAATAGCTTTGGAAAAGGAGGGTAATTTTACAATTTTTAGTGATGCAAGGAGTGTTCTTCAAGCTTTAGAAGTTTTTAATTCTAGTAACCCTCTAGTTTTAAAGATTTTAGAATGGCTTTTTATTATTGGACGGAAAGGTATAATTGTTCGATTTTGTTGGGTTCCAGCACATGTAGGTGTGTCTGGGAATGAGAAGGCAGATTTACTGGCGAAGAATGCGGCATCCGAGTTGCTACCAAGGAGGTATCCCATTCCATGTAACGATTTCCTACCTTACATCAAGAAATTGGTATGTGATAAATGGCAACAGCACTGGGATAGTCAAGATGGCAATAAAATGAGGGAAGTAACAAATATCATATCACCTTGGAGGTATAACATGATTCCCCGAAAATGGGAGACGACTCTTTGTCGTCTCCGTATTGGTCACACACGGTTGACACACGAGTTTCTGCTGAAGGGCCAACACCAACCGTATTGCGAGGACTGCTTAGTACCTTTAACAGTGAGGCATTTGTTGACCGAATGCCCTAATTTTACTAACTTAAGAAATAGATATCTGTTTGAGGCTCGAGGTGAGGATGGCAGGTTTATCCTTGCCAAGATTCTTGGACATGATGTGTCTTACTATGCGAGCGGAATTTTTAGATTTATTTCAGAAGCAGGTCTTCTGAAAACTATTTAACTATTGTAATGACTTCTTAATTTTTATGGTTTTAATTGAATTTGCTTTTAATTTTCATATACAGTAAATGGTATCGGCGTCAATGACCTTAGATGTCAGGATGCCAGAAAACTTTCAATCAATCAATCAATCAATCCCGGGAAACTGGGGCTGCCAGCCAATGCTCCCGGGAAGGAGGATTTTCACTGAACGCTCCCGGGAAACTGGGGCTTCCAGTGAACGCTCCCGGGAAGGAGGATTGTCATTGAACGCTCCCGGGAAACTGGGGCTGCTAGCGAGCGCTCCCGGGAAGGAGGATTTTCACTGAACGCTTCCAGGGAAACTGGGGCTGCCAGTGAACGCTCCCGGGAAGGAGGATTTTCACTGAACGCTCCCGGGAAACTGTGGCTGCCAGCGAACGCTCCCGGGAAGGAGGATTTTCACTGAACGCTTCCGAAAAATTGGGATTTCCATTGAACGCTCCCGAAAATTTCACTGAACGCTCCCGAAAAATTGGGATTTCCACTGAACGCTCCCGAAAATTTCATTGAACGCTCCCAAAAAATTGGGATTTCCAGTGAATGCTCCTAAAAATTTCACTGAATGCTCCCGAAAAATTCACTGACCGCTCCCGAAAATTTCACTGAACGCTCCCAAAAATTTCAATGACCGCTCCCGAAAATTTCACTGAATGCTCCCGAAAATTTTACTGAACGCTCCCGAAAAATTCACTGAACGTTCCCGAAAATTTCACTAAACGCTCCCGAAAATTTTACTGAACGCTCCCGAAAATTTCACTGAACGCTCCCG
Source organism: Palaemon carinicauda (assembly GCF_036898095.1). Classification (NCBI taxonomy): domain Eukaryota; kingdom Metazoa; phylum Arthropoda; class Malacostraca; order Decapoda; family Palaemonidae; genus Palaemon; species Palaemon carinicauda. The sequence goes on from NC_090743.1 coordinate 8,829,476, forward strand.
AAAAATTCACTGAACGCTCCCGAAAAATTCACTGAACGCTCACAAAAATTTCACTGAACACTCCCGAAAAATTCACTGAACGCTTCCGAAAATTTCACTGAACACTCCCAAAAAATTCACTGAACGCTCCCGAAAAATTCACAGAATGCTCCCGAACACTCCAGCAAATAGGTATTTTTCCTGAACGCTCCCGAAAAACTGGGATTTCCAGCGAACGCTCCCGCGAATGAGGATTTTCACTGAACGCTCCCGGAAAACTGGGGCTGCCAGCGAACCCTCCCGCGAAGGAGGATTTTCACTTAACGCTCCCGGAAAACTGGAGCTGCCAGCGAACCCTCCCGCGAAGGAGGATTTTCAATGAACGCTCCCGGAAAACTGGGGCTGCCAGTGAACCCTCCCGCGAAGATAGATTTTCACTGAACGCTCCCAGAAAACTGGGGCTGCCAGCGAACCCTCCCGCGAAGGAGGATTTTCACTGAACGCTCTGGGAAAACTGGGACTGACAGCGAACCCTCCCGCGAAGGAGGATTTTCACTGAACGCTCTGGGAAAACTGGGGCTGCCAGCGAACCCTCCCGCGAAGGAGAATTTTCACTGAACGCTCCCGGAAAACTGGGGCTGCCAGCAAACGCTTCCGCGAAGGAGGATTTTCACTTAACGCTCCCGGAAAACTGGGGCTGCCAGCGAACCCTCCCGCGAAGGAGGATTTTCACTGAACGCTCCCGGAAAACTGGGGCTGCCAGTGAACCCTCCCGCGAAGGAAGATTTTCACTGAACGCTCCCAGAAAACTGGGGCTGCCAGCGAACGCTCCCGCGAAGGAGGATTTTCACTGAACCCTCTGGGAAAACTGGGACTGACAGCGAACCCTCCCGCGAAGGAGAATTTTCACTGAACGCTCTGGGAAAACTGGGGCTGCCAGAGAACCCTCCCGCGAAGGAGGATTTTCACTGCTGGGGCTGCTAGCGAACCCTCCCGCGAAGGAGAATTTTAACTTAACGCTCCCAGAAAACTGGGGCTGCCAGCAAACGCTTCCGCAAAGGAGGATTTTCACTGAACGCTCTCGGGAAACTGGGGCTGCCAGCGAACGCTCCCGCGAAGTTGGATTTTCACTTTCCGCTCCCGGGAAACTGGGGCTGCCTGCGAACGCTCCCGGGAAGGATGATTTTCACTGAACGCTCCCGGGAAACTGGGGCTGCCAGCGAACGCTCCCGGGAAGGAGGATTTTCACTGTACGCTCCCGGGAACTGGGGCTGCCAGCGAACGCTCCCGGGAAGGAGGATTTTCATTGAACGCTCCCGGGGACCTGGGGCTGCCAGTGAACGCTCCCGGGAAGGAGGATTTTCACTGAACGCTCTCGGGAAACTGGGGCTGCCAGCGAATGCTCCCGCGAAGGAGGATTTTCACTGAACGCTCCCGGGAAACTGGGGCTGCCAGCCAAAGCACCCGGGAAGGAGGATTTTCACTGAACGCTCCCGGGAAACTGGGGCTGCCAGCGAACGCTCCCGGGAAGGAGGATTTTCACTGAACGCTCCCGGGAAACTGGGTCTGCCAGCCAGCGCTCCCGGGAAGGAGGATTTTCACTGAACGCTCCCAGGAAACTGGGGCTGCCAGAGAACGCTCCCGGGAAGGAAGATTTTCACTGAACGCTCCTGGGAAACTGGGGCTGCCAGCGAACGTTCCCGGGAAGGAGGATTTTCACTGAACGCTATCGGGAAACTGGGGCTGCCAGCGAATGCTCCCGGGAAGGAGAATTTTCACTGAACGCTCCCGGGAAACTGGGGCTGCCAGCCAACGCTCCCGGGAAGGAGGATTTTTACTGAACGCTCCCGGGAAACTGGGGCTGCCAGCCAACGCTCCCGGGAAGGAGGATTTCCACTGAACGCTCCAGGGAAACTGGGGCTGCCAGCGAACGCTCCCGGGAAGTAGTATTTTCACTTAACGCTTCCAAAAAATTGGGATTTCCAGTGAATGCTCCTGAAATTTTCACTGAACGCTCCCGGGAAACTGGGGCTGCCAGCCAACGCCCCCGGGAAGGAGGATTTTCACTGAACGCTCCCGGGAAACTGGGGCTGCCAGCCAACGCTCCCGGGAATGAGGATTTCCACTGAACTCTCCAGGGAAACTGGGGCTGCCAGCGAACGCTCCCGGGAAGTAGTATTTTCACTTAACGCTTCCGAAAAATTGGGATTTCCAGTGAATGCTCCTGAAAATTTCACTGAACGCTCCCGTAAAATTGGGGTTTCCAGTGAACGCTCCCGAAAAATTGGGATTTCCATTGAACGCTCCCGAAAATTTCACTGAATGCTCCCGAAAAATTGGGATTTCCACTGAACGCTCCCGAAAATTTCACTGAAGGTCTCCGAAAAATTGGGATTTCCAGTGAATTCTCCCAAAAATTTCACTGAATGATCCCGAAAAATCCACTGACCGCTCCCGAAAGTTTCACTGAACGCTCCCGAAAATTTCACTGAACACTCGAAAAATTCACTGAACGCTCCCGAAAAATTCACAGAACGCTCCCGAACGCTGCAGCGAATGGGTATTTTCCCTGAACGATTTCGGAAAGCTGGGATTTCCAGCGAACGCTCCCGCGAATGAGGATTTTCACTGAACGCTCCCGGAAAACTGGGGCTGCCAGCGAACCCTCCCGCGAAGGAGGATTTTCATTTAACGCTCCCGGAAAACTGGGGTTGCCAGCGAACCCTCCCGCGAAGGAGGATTTTCACTGAACGCTCTGGGAAAACTGGGGCTGCCAGCGAACCCTCCCACTAAGGAAGATTTTCACTGAACGCTCTCAGAAAACTGGGGCTGCCAGCGAACCCTCCCGCGAAGGAGGATTTTTACTGGACGCTCTGGGAAAACTGGGGCTGCCAGCAAATGATCCCGGGAAGGAGGATTTTCACTGAACGCTCTGGGAAAACTGGGGCTGCCAGCGAACCCTCCCTCGAAGGAGGATTTTCACTGAACGCTCTGGGAAAACTGGGGCTGCCAGCGAACCTTCCCGGGAAGGAGGATTTTCACTGAACGCTCTGGGAAAACTGGGGCTGCCAGCGAACCCTCCCGCAAAGGAAGATTTTCACTGCTGGGTCTGCCAGCGAACCCTCCCGCAAAGGAGGATTTTCACTGAACGCTCCCGGAAAACTGGGGCTGTCAGCGAACGCTCTTGCGGGAGAGGATTTTCACTGAACGCTCCTGGAAAACTGGGGCTGACAGCGAACGCTCCCGGGAAACTGGGGCTGCCAGCGAACGCTCCCGGGAAACTGGGGCTGCCAGCGAACGCTCCCGGGAAACTGGGGCTGCCAGCGAACGCTCCCGGGAAACTGGGGCTGCCAGCGAACGCTCCCGGGAAACTGGGGCTGCCAGCGAACGCTCCCGGGAAACTGGGGCTGCCAGCGAACGCTCCCGGGAAGGAGGATTTTCACTGAACGCTTCCGGGAGACTGGGGCTGCCAGCCAACGCTCCCGGGAAGGAGGATTTTCACTGAACGCTCCCGGGAAACTGGGGTTGCCAGTCAACGCTCCCGGGGAGGAGGATTTTCACTGAACGCTCCCGGGAAACTGGGGCTGCCAGCCAACGCTCCCGGGAAGGAGGATTTACACTGAACGCTCCCGGGAAACTGGGGCTGCCAGCCAACGCTCCCGGGAAGGAGGATTTTCACTGAACACTCCCGGGAAACTGGGGCTTCCAGCGAACGCTCCCGGGAAGGAGGATTTTCATTGAACGCTCCTGGGAAACTGGGGCTGCCAGCGAACGCTCCCGGGAAGGAGGATTTTCACTGAACGCTTCCAGTGAAACTGGGGCTGCCAGCGAACGCTCCCGGGAAGGAGGATTTTCACTGAACGCTCCCGGGAAACCTGGGCTGCCAGCGAACGCTCCCGGGAAGGAGGATTTTCACTGAACGCTCCCACGAAACTGGGGCTGCCAGGCAACGCTCCCGGGAAGGAGGATTTTCACTGAACGCTCCCGAAAAATTGGGATTTCCATTGAACGCTCCCGAAAATTTCACTGAACGCTCCCGAAAAATAGGGATTTCCACTGAACGCTCCCGAAAATTTTACTGAACGCTCCCGAAAAATTGGGATTTCCAGTGAATGCTCCCAAAAATTTCACTGAATGATCCCGAAAAATTCACTGACTGCTCCCGAAAATTTCACTGAACGCTCCCGAAAATTCACTGAACACTCCCGAAAATTTCACTGAACGCTCCCGAAAAATTCACAGAACGCTCCTGAACGCTGCAGCGAATGGGTATTTTCCGTGAACGCTCTCGGAAAACTGGGATATCCAGCGAACGCTCCCGCGAATGAGGATTTTCACTGAACGCTCCCGGAAAACTAGGGCTGCCAGCGAACCCTCCCGCGAAGGAGGATTTTCACTTAACGCTCCGGGAAAACTGGGGCTACCAGCGAACCCTCCCGCGAAGGAGGATTTTCACTGAACGCTCCCGGAAAACTGGGGCTGCCAGCGAACCCTCCCACAAAGGAAGATTTTCACTGAACGCTTTGGGAAAACTGGGTCTGCCAGCGAACCCTCCCGCGAAGGAGGATTTTCACTGAACGCTCTGGGAAAACTGGGGCTGCCAGCGAACCCTTCCGCGAAGGAGGATTTTCACTGCTGGGGCTGCCAGCGAACCCTCCCGCGAAGGAGGATTTTCACTGAACGCTCTGGGAAAACTGGGGCTGCCAGCAAACGCTACCCACGAAGGAGAATTTTCACTGAACGCTCCCGGGAAACTCGGGCTGCCAGCGAACGCTCCCTCGAAGGAGGATTTTCACTGAACGCTCCCGGGAAACTGGGACTGCCAGCGAACGCTCCCGCGAAAGAGGATTTTCACTGAACACTCCCGGGAAACTGGGGCTGCCAGCGAACGCTCCTGGGAAGGAGGATTTTCACTGAACGCTCCCGGGAAGGAGGATTTTCTCTGAACGCTCCCGGGAAACTGGGGCTGCCAGCGAAAGCACCCGGGAAGGAGGATTTTCACTGAACGCTCCCAGGAAACTGGGGCTGCCAGCGAACGCACCCGGGAAGGAGGATTTTCACTGAACTCTCCCGGGAAACTGGGGCTGCCAGCGAACGCTCCCGGGAAGGAGGATTTTCACTGAACGCTCCCGGGAAGGAGGATTTTCACTGAACGCTCCCGGGAAACTGGGGCAGCCAGCGAACGCTCCCGGGAAGGAGGATTTTCACTGAACGCTCCCGGGAAACTAGGGCTGCCAGAAAACGCTCCCGGGAAACTGGGGCTGCCAGCGAACGTTCCCGGGAAGGAGGATTTTCACTGAACGCTCCCGAAAAATTGGGATTTCCAGTGAACGCTCCCGAAACTTAGTATTTTCACTGAACGCTCCCGAAAAATTGGGATTTACAGTGAACGCTCCCGAAAATTAGTATTTTCACTGAACGCTTCCGAAAAATTGGGATTTCCAGTGAATGCTCCCGAAAATTTCACTGAACGCTCCCGAAAAATTGGGGTTTCCAGTGAACGCTCCCGAAAATTTCACTGAACGCTCCCGAAAAATTGGGATTTCCATTGAACGGTCCCGAAAATTTCTCTGAACGCTCCCGAAAAATTGGGATTTCCACTGAACGCTCCCGAAAATTTCACTGAACGCTCCCGAACAATTGGGATTTCCAGTGAATGCTCCCAAAAATTTCACTTAACGCTCCCGAAAAATTCACTGACCGCTCCCGAACGCTCCTGTGAATGGGTATTTTCCCTGAACGCTCGCGAAAAATTCGCAGAATGCTCCCGAACGCTCCCGCGAATGGGTATTTTCCCAGAACGCTCCCGGAAAACTGGGATTTCCAGCAAACGCTCCCGCGAATGAGGATTTTCACTGAACGCTCTGGGAAAACCGGGGCTGCCTGCGAACCCTCCCGCGAAGGAGGATTTCCACTGAATGCTCCCGGAAAACTGGGGCTGCCAGCGAACCCTCCCGCGAAGGAGGATTTTCACTGAACGCTCCCGGAAAACTGGGTCTGCCAGCGAACCCTCCCGCGAAGGAGGATTTTCACTGAACGCTCCCGGAAAACTGGGGCTGCCAGCGAACCCTCCCGCGAAGGAGGATTTTCACTGAACGCTCCCGGAAAACTGGGGCTGCCAGCGAACCCTCCCGGGAAGGAGGATTTTTACTGAACGCTCTGGGAAAACTGGGGCTGCCAGCGAACCCTCCCGGGAAGGAGGATTTTTACTGAACGCTCTGGGAAAACTGGGGCTTCCAGCGAACCCTCCCGTGAAGGAGGATTTTCACTGAACGCTCCCGGAAAACTGGGGCTGCCAGCGAACCCTCCCACGAAGGAAGATTTTCACTGCTGGGTCTGCCAGCGAACCCTCCCGCGAAGGAGGATTTTCACTGAACACTCCCGGAAAACTTGGGCTCCCAGCGAACGCTCCTGCGAAGGAGGATTTTCATTGAACGCTCCCGGGAAACTGGGGCTGACAGCGAACGCTCCCGGGAAGGAGGATTTTCACTGAATGCTCCCGGGAAACTGGGGCTGCCAGCGAACGCTCCCGGGAAACTGGGGCTGCCAGCGAATGCTCCCGGGAAACTGGGGCTGCCAGCGAACGCTCCAGGGAAGGAGGATTTTCACTGAACGCTCCCGGGAAACTGGGACTGCCAGCGAACGCTTCCAGGAAGGAGGATTTTCACTGAACGCTCCCGGGATACTGGGGCTGCCAGCGAACGCTCCCGGGAAGGAGGATTTTCACTGAACGCTCCCGGGAAACTGGGGCTGCCAGCCAACGCTCCCTGGAAGGAGGATTTTCACTGAACGCTCCCGGGAAACTGGGGCTGCCAGCCAATGCTCCCTGGAAGGAGGATTTTCACTGAACGCTCCCGGGAAACTGGGGCTGCCAGCCAATGCTCCCGGGAAGGAGGATTTTCACTGAACGCTCCCGGGAAACTGGGGCTTCCAGTGAACGCTCCCGGGAAGGAGGATTTTCACTGAACGCTCCCGGGAAACTGGGGCTGCTAGCGAGCGCTCCCGGGAAGGAGGATTTTCACTGAACGCTTCCAGGGAAACTGGGGCTGCCAGCGAACGCTCCCGGGAAGGAAGATTTTCACTGAACGCTCCCGGGAAACTGTGGCTGCCAGCGAACGCTCCCGGGAAGGAGGATTTTCACTGAACGCTTCCGAAAAATATGGATTTCCATTGAACGCTCCTGAAAAATTCACAGAACGCTCCTGAACGCTCCCGCGAATGGGTATTTTCCCTGAACTCTCCCGGAAAACTGGGATTTCCAGCGAACGCTCCCGCGAATGAGGATTTTCACTGAACGCTCTCGGAAAACTGGGGCTGCCAGCGAACCCTCCCGCGAAGGAGGATTTTCACTGAACGCTCTGGGAAAACTGGGGCTGCCAGCGAACCCTCCCGCGAAGGAGGATTTTCACTGAACGCTCCCGGAAAACGGGGGCTGCCAGTGAACCCTCCCGCGAAGGAGGATTTTCACTGAACGCTCTGGGAAAACTGGGGCTGCCAGCGAACCCTCCCGCGAAGAAGGATTTTCACTGAACACTCTGGGAAAACTGGGGCTGCCAGCGAACCCTCCCGCGAGGGAGGATTTTCACTGAAAGCTCCCGGAAAACTGGGGCTGCCAGTGAACGCTCCCGGGAAGGAGGATTTTCACTGAACGCTCCCGGGAAACTGGGGCTGCCAGCGAACGCTCCCGCGAAGGAGGATTTTCATTGAACGCTCCCGGGAAACTGGGGCTGCCAGCGAACGCTCCCGCGATGGAGGATTTTCACTGAACGCTCCCGGGAAACTGGGTCTGCCAGCGAACGCTTTCGGGAAGGAGGATTTTTACTGAATGCTCATGGGGGAACTGGGGCTGCCAGCGAACGCTCCCGGGAAGGAGGATTTTCACTGAACGCTCCCGGGGAACTGGGGCTGCCAGCGAACGCTCCCGGGAAAGAGGATTTTCACTGAACGCTCCCGGGAAACTGGGGCTGCCAGTGAACGCTCCCGGGAAACTGGGGCAGCCAGCGAACGCTCCCGGGAAGGAGGATTTTCACTGAACGCTCTGGGAAAACTGGGGCTGCCAGCGAACCCTCCCACTAAGGAAGATTTTCACTGAACGCTCCCAGAAAACTGGGGCTGCCAGCGAACCCTCCCGCGAAGGAGGATTTTTACTGGACTCTCTGGGAAAACTGGGGCTGCCAGCAAATGATCCCGGGAAGGAGGATTTTCACTGAACGCTCCCAGAAAACTGGGGCTGCCAGCGAACCCTCCCTCGAAGGAGGATTTTCACTGAACGCTCTGGGAAAACTGGGGCTGCCAGCGAACCTTCCCGGGAAGGAGGATTTTCACTGAACGCTCTGGGAAAACTGGGGCTGCCAGCGAACCCTCCCGCAAAGGAAGATTTTCACTGCTGGGTCTGCCAGCGAACCCTCCCGCGAAGGAGGATTTTCACTGAACGCTCCCGGAAAACTGGGGCTGTCAGCGAACGCTCTTGCGAAAGAGGATTTTCACTGAACGCTCCTGGAAAACTGGGGCTGACAGCGAACGCTCCCGGGAAACTGGGGCTGCCAGCGAACGCTCCCGGGAAACTGGGGCTGCCAGCGAACGCTCCCGGGAAACTGGGGCTGCCAGCGAACGCTCCCGGGAAACTGGGGCTGCCAGCGAACGCTCCCGGGAAACTGGGGCTGCCAGCGAACGCTCCCGGGAAGGAGGATTTTCACTGAACGCTTCCGGGAAACTGGGGCTGCCAGCCAACGCTCCCGGGAAGGAGGATTTTCACTGAACGCTCCCGGGAAACTGGGGTTGCCAGTCAACGCTCCCGGGGAGGAGGATTTTCACTGAACGCTCCCGGGAAACTGGGGCTGCCAGCCAACGCTCCCGGGAAGGAGGATTTACACTGAACGCTCCCGGGAAACTGGGGCTGCCAGCCAACGCTCCCGGGAAGGAGGATTTTCACTGAACACTCCCGGGAAACTGTTGCTTCCAGCGAACGCTCCCGGGAAGGAGGATTTTCATTGAACGCTCCTGGGAAACTGGGGCTGCCAGCGAACGCTCCCGGGAAAGAGGATTTTCACTGAACGCTCCCGGGAAACTGGGGCTGCCAGTGAACGCTCCCGGGAAACTGGGGCAGCCAGCGAACGCTCCCGGGAAGGAGGATTTTCACTGAACGCTCCCGGGAAACTCGTGCTGCCAGCCAACGCTCCCGGGAAGGAGGATTTTCACTGAACGCTCCCGGGAAACTCGTGCTGCCAGCCAACGCTCCCGGGAAGGATGATTTTCACTGAACGCTCCCGGGAAACTGGGGCTGCCAACAACAACAAGAGAGAGAGAGAGAGAGAGAGAGAGAGAGAGAGAGAGAGAGAGAGAGAGATTCTTAGTGGCCAAGGTAAAAATATTAGAGAGAGAGAGAGAGAGAGAGAGAGAGATTCTCAGTGGCCAAGGTAAAAATATTAGAGAGAGAGAGAGAGAGAGAGAGAGAGAGAGAGAGAGAGAGAGTGAGATTCTTAGTGGCCAAGGTAAAAATATGAGAGAGAGAGAGAGAGAGATTCTTAGTGGCCAAGGTAAAAATATGAGAGAGAGAGAGAGAGAGAGAGAGAGAGAGAGAGAGAGAGAGAGAGAGAGAGAGAGAGAGAAAGAGAGAGAGAATCTCGGTGGCTAATGTAAAATATTAGAGACACAAAAAATCTTAGTGAATAATGTAAAAATATTAGAGAGAGAGAGAGAGAGAGAGAGAGAGAGAGAGAGAGAGAGAGAGAGAGAGAGATAAGCTTCTGTGTCCCAACAGTAATTCTCTGTGTGCTGTTGACCAGAAAATGTTTGATGTCAAAACCTGCGTCATACATTTTAATCAGTGAATAACATTGTCATTCATTAATGCTGTCAAACCATGGTGTTTTTATGAATTCAGATATGCAAAAGGAATTTGTATAATCTTGCAGACGACTCTTGCTCAGAGAGAGAGAGAGAGAGAGAGAGAGAGAGAGAGAGAGAGAGAGAGAGAGAGAGAGAGGGGAAGGTTTTTATTTTTTGGAAATCGACTATATATATATATATGTATATATATATATATATATATATATATATATATATATATATATATATATAGATATATATATATATATATATATATATATATATATATATATATATATATATATATGTATGTATATATATATATATATATATATATATATATATATATGTATGTATATATATAATGTGTTTGTGTGTTTTTGCATCTGAATATTACCTATCCCTATGTGTGTTTATCTATCTATCTATCTATCTCTATATATATATATATATATATATATATATATATATATATATATATATATACTGTATATACTGTATATATAAATTTATATACTGTGACCTTTCAAAATTTAATCATATCCAACGGTTTACATGGCAGTTAATCCCTGCAAGTTTCATTAGTTTACTATTAAAATTGGGGCTAGGAAGCTGTTCACAAACAAACACACAAACACACACAGGGGCAAAAACATAACCTCCTTCCAACTTCGTTAGCGGAGATAATTACGCAATTAATTCAGTTCTTGCACTATTTATCCCAAATTTTGTATAGACATATTCTCTGATATGAATACCGGAGAGAGAGAGAGAGAGAGAGAGAGAGAGAGAGAGAGAGAGAGAGACTCCATATACTCTTTGGTAAAGCGATTTAGTTTAGGCATTTAAAGAGTTCTTATGTTCTTGTCTAACTTATTCTTGAACTCGTTTACTGTGTTACCGTTTACTACATCCGCTGGAAGTCTATTCGAGAGAGAGAGAGAGAGAGAGAGAGAGAGAGAGAGAGAGAGAGAGAGAGAGAGAGACTCCATATACTCTTTGGTAAAGCGATTTAGTTTAGGCATTTAAAGAGTTCTTTTGTTCTTGTCTAACTTATTCTTGAACTCGTTTACTGTGTTACCGTTTACTACATCCGCTGGAAGTCTATTCGAGAGAGAGAGAGAGAGAGAGAGAGAGAGAGAGAGAGAGAGAGACTCCATATACTCTTTGGTAAAGCGATTTAGTTTAGGCATTTAAAGAGTTCTTTTGTTCTTGTCTAACTTATTCTTGAACTCGTTTACTGTGTTACCGTTTACTACTTCCGCTGGAAGTCTATTCGAGAGAGAGAGAGAGAGAGAGAGAGAGAGAGAGAGAGAGAGAGAGAGAGAGAGAGAGAGATGTAGCTTACCATATGCTCCTGGGTGCTTCGTAAGCAACGAAGCTCATAGTATGAATTTATCGTACGATATCAACAAGTTGTCTAACCTATTTCTGAAAAAAAAAAAAAACGATGGCCTAAGGCCATTAAGTTGATGGGCCTATGGCCACCGGAAGCCTAAATGGACCCATATGAGGTTAGAATAGTCGTATTTTTTGTGGGCCATCGTTTACTGGAGTTTTACTTTGCTGGAGTTTTACTTTACTGGAGTTTTACTTTACCGGGGTTTTACTTTGCTGGAGTTTTACTTTACTGGAGTTTTACTTTGCTGGAGTTTTACTTTGCTGGAGTTTTACTCTGCTGGAGTTTTAATTTACTGGGGTTTTACTCTGCTGGAGTTTTACTTTGCTGGAGTTTTACTTTACCGGGGTTTTACTTTGCTGGAGTTTTACTTTACTGGAGTTTTACTTTGCTGGGTTTTTACTTTGCTGGAGTTTTACTTTACTGGAGTTTTACTCTGCTGGAGTTTTACTTTACTGGGGTTTTACTCTGCTGGAGTTTTACTTTGCTGGAGTTTTACTTTACTGGGGTTTTACTTTGCTGGAGTTTTACTTTGCTGGAGTTTTACTTTACTGGAGTTTTACTCTGCTGGAGTTTTACTTTACTGGAGTTTTACTTTGCTGGAGTTTTACTTTGCAGGAGTTTTGCTTTACTGAAGTTTTGCTTTGCTGGAGTTTTACTTTACTGGAGTTTTACTTTGCTGGGATTTTACTTTGCTGGAGTTTTACTTTACTGGAGTTTTACTTTGCAGAAGTTTTGCTTTACTGAAGTTTTGCTTTACTGGGGTTTTACTTTGCTGGAGTTTTACTTTACTGGAGTTTTACTTTGCTGGGGTTTTACTTTGCTGGAGTTTTACTTTGCTGGGGTTTTACTTTGCTGGAGTTTTACTTTGCTGGGGTTTTACTTTACTGGAGTTTTACTTTGCTGGGGTTTTATTTTACTGGAGTTTTACTTTGCAGGAGTTTTGCTTTACTGAAGTTTTGCTTTACTGGGGTTTTACTTTGCTGGAGTTTTACTTTACTGGGGTTTTACTTTGCTGGAGTTTTACTTTACTGGAGTTTTACTTTGGTGGGGTTTTACTTTACTGGAGTTTTACTTTGCTGGGGTTTTACTTTGCTGGAGTTTTACTTTGCTGGGGTTTTACTTTACTGGAGTTTTACTTTGCTGGGGTTTTACTTTACTGGAGTTTTACTTTGCAGGAGTTTTGCCTTACTGAAGTTTTGCTTTACTGGGGTTTTACTTTGCTGGAGTTTTACTTTACTGGGGTTTTACTTTGCTGGAGTTTTACTTTGCAGGAGTTTTGCTTTACTGGGGTTTTACTTTGCTGGAGTTTTACTTTACTGGAGTTTTACTTTGCTGGGGTTTTACTTTGCTGGAGTTTTACTTTGCAGGAGTTTTGCTTTACTGAAGTTTTGCTTTACTGGGGTTTTACTTTGCTGGAGTTTTACTTTGCTGGAGTTTTACATTGCTGGAGTTTTACTTTACTGGCAGAGTGAAGAAAAATAAAACTCTACATATTTAGGAAAGGAAGAAAGTTTCATGGGGCCTGAGTCGGTTTATATGTACATATACATGTGTCTATGCATTTATGTATGTATACTGTATATGCATATTTATATGCACATATTTATATATATATATATATATATATATATATATATATATATATATATATATATATATATATATATATATATATATATATATATATATATATATACACATATATAATTTCCTCTCTCACTTTCCAATGAGATAAGGATTATTATTATTATTATTATTATTATTATTATTATTATTATTATTATTATTAAATAAGATAGAATTGCGTGCCCGAGTGTACCCTCAAGCAAGAGAACTCCAACCCAAGATAGTGGAAGAGCATGGTATAGAGGCTATGGCATTACCCAAGACTAGAGAACAATGGTTTGATTTGGGAGTGTCCTTCTCCTAGAAGAGCTGCTTACCATAACTAAGAGTCTCTTCAGGCAAACGCTTCTCTCTTCGTTTTTTATATATGACAGATCTATTAAACATTTTTATTGATCCTAAGATATTATATATTATTATTCATTATCTTTCATAGTCTATATAGTTTATTTTGTTCTTATTTAATTTTTTATATATCAATTTTCCCTGTTGGAGCCAACGGGCATAAAGCATCCCTCTTTTTCAACTATTATTGTAGCTTAGCTAATAATGATAATAATAATAATAATAATAATAATAATAATAATAATAATAATAATAATAATAATAAGACTACGAGCCATCTCTCTCTCTCTCTCTCTCTCTCTCTCTCTCTCTCTCTCTCTCTCTCTCTCTCTCTCTCTCTCTCTCTCTCTCCTGGAACTAGAACTAGCAGAATTGATGTTAATAGTACTAGTAGAATTAAATGTTATTATTGAAAGATATAAAGAAAGAGGTTGAAAGAAGAGAAAGGAGTCTTGTATATGGCCTAATTATAGAAAACACAGTACCGGGAGATATTTCGTATATAGTTAAACTATGGTAAATAGGATTAAATACATAGTAGTGAAAGTTCTTATAAAGTCAGTATAAAATTATATTATTAAGAATTTTTCTTTATTTTTCCGTTTCGTCTACGTATAAAAAATATAGATTACCGTGTTTTCTATGTAAACAAAAACATCCTTCCCCCTCTCTTCTTTCGAAGTCTTTCTATATACAGGTATCTTTCAATGACAACAGCGATGCCAGATATGGGAATTTATCCCTATATTTGGGGAATATTCTGTACAAATTTCTATGAAGAAACAAAGATGAGTAAACCTTTATATTATCTTAATTTATTTGCTTGCACTTATATGAATTAAAGTGAGTAATTTCCATGTTAATAAAGCCTATGAGATCAAAAGTATATTTGTGGAAATGGGGGATTTTGGGTTGTTTTGGAAATTTTTGAGTTGCTTTAGGGATTTTTACTTGTTATGAGGATTTTTTTATCATGAGTTTTGGGGATTTTTAGACTAAACTATCTGGCAACACGACAATAATTTATTCTGTTACTATCAACGTTACTATTGCTAGTTCTAGATCCAGTTTATACCAGAAATTCAGTGAATGTTATAATAAAATAGGATAATCAAGATGATCGAGAATTGAGATTAAACAAGTGAAAAAATAAAAACGTTGAAATTAGCTGAACATTGCTGGAACTGTTTTGGTGAAACTGCAATGTTCTTGAGCGTCTGCTTCCAGTCTGTCATCAAGACATTGTTTCTCCCTTGCAAGTTACAAGAAGGAATTGCTGTTTATAATGAACTGCAGTGAAACTATTCTTCTTTTGGTTTTTCTGTTATTGTGAAGGTAATATGCCATAACTTCATTGATATTCTAATAATTATACAGTTGATGCGATATTTTTTGTGTGACGCCTGATATGTGTATTTTATATCCTAGGCCTATATTTTTTTCGAGATTAGTAATTTTATGCCAGATTGGACTATCCTCAGATTAAGTTTAGCAGTACAGATTGGCAAAGGACGTATCTTGGATTTTAAATATGATTGGGGAAAAAATGTAATGCAGAAACAAACCAAATAATGAAAACAAGATTCACAAAAGACTCTACCATTGTAATACCTAACATCACTTTACCTACCCTTATTTTACCTACTGTTACCTTACCTATCCTTATTTTATCTTCTGTTACCTTAACTACACTTACCTTGTCTACCCATATCTTGCTTAATCAATTTTTCATCATGAAAATGTTCGGGATACAAGTTTTGGTTTCATTATAGAACAGTACAATATTAATTAAGACGTTGAAACTTGCATAATTGAATAGATCTTTGCAAATACACTATTTTGTATCCCATATACTACTGGTGGAAACTTCTAGTAACGAAGTTACAGATTTTGATGAAAAGTACCCGTTTTTCTCCTTTTGTCATCTTAGCACAGGCCCCAGGAGCCTCCTTCCACCTGGTAGTACAGAAAAACACAGTTTGTGCTTCTGTCGCAAGTTACTTGTTCTAATAGAATGAAGGGCCCAATATTCCATATTCTAAAGCCCTTTGTTATTTGTTTTCAGTATTGGAATATGCAATATAATCATGGCTCTTGTTTTATTCATAGTGTTAATAATAAATGGTTAGTGAATAATTATATAATTTTTAATTGCTACTGAAGCGATCAAATGGCAGAGCAAAAACCGGTACCATTGCGATTAAGTCTCACCCAGTCATTACCTCTTTCCAGTACACACGAGCTGGATGTTTTTCTTTTTTCGTGAGCGAAGTGAGCAGGGACGTACAGAAGGGGGGTGCTAGGGGTGCCCAAGCACTTGCCCCTTTTGCTACTGTATTAAAAGTGCCCTTTTGAGAGGGATGTATTATAAGCCCGCTGCCTATGCCACCTATTTGTGTCAATGATAATAATAATAATAATGATAATAATTAACACGGTTGGAGTATGCACCTCAGAAAGATGCCATGTTCTGCTTCAGCTGTCGTCTGTTTTTGAATGATGAAAAGTACAGGGGCCGAGTAGCTTGGAATTCAGAGGGCATAAGCCTTTGGAGGACAGCTTTAGAGAAAATAAAAGGAGCATGCTAGTTCTGAATCTCACATGATTGGTATGGTTTGATGGAAAGGCTTCCAAAGTCAAGCATTAGATATTGCTTTAGAAACAGCTAATCAGGAAGTACAAGTTGCCTATACTTGGCAAGAAAATGTTCAGCAAATATGACAGTGTATTTAAATTGCACCTTGATGTATTTAAGAAAAAAAAGAAAAAAAAATAAAACTCTGAAAAGACCCCAAGTGTCATTGCTTTCAAATAACATAGATGATATGCGTGGACAAGGATATGATGGGGCAGCAAGTATGAGTGGAATATACAATGGATTACAGTCCAGACTCCAAAGACAGAACCCAAAGGCACTCTGTGTACACTGCCATGCACACAGCCTAAATCTAGTATTAGTCGAAAGTGCAAAATCAAGTATTCAGTTTGTAACTTTTTTTCAATTCGGTGGAGAAACTGTATGCTTTTATTACTAACTCTTCAAAACGGCATGCTGCTTTCATGGAGATCCAGAAAGCAATTTATCCAGAAGACCGCCCACTTGAACTTGAGAAGCTATCAGACACAAGGTGGGCTTACAGAGAGTCAGCTCTTAGAACCATGAGGAAGGTCATCCCAGCTCTGAAGCAATTTTTAGGAGAGATAGTGCAAAAACATCCTCCTGATGCATCAGCAGGGGATGCCTCAATTTTGCTGCAAAGTATTAACTTTGAATTTCTTGTTCGTCTTGAGATTACCTCCCCAGTTTTTCAAGAAACTGCCTATGCCTCTAATGCCCTACAACAGAAAGACTTTGATTTGGCTGCCTCCTACGCAATTGTGGATGGAGAGCTACAAAGTTTGAAAGAATTAAGAAATGATGAGAAGTTTCAGGAGATTTTTACAAATGTTGAAGAGAGAGCTGAATCCATGGCCATCAACCTCCCATCTGGGATTCCTGGACAAGGCAGAAGAAGAAAAATGCCTGAAAGATACAAGTATAGTGCTACATCTGCTGCTGAGGACCAGCAATATTAATCCTTGGATGAGTACTACCGTATGAGAGTATTTTATGTGTTTTTAGATACAATATCACAAGAGCTAGAAAGAAGATTCAAAGGTGGAGACAACACAACATGGGGTATCCTAAATGCCTTTCATTGTATGACAGTCCAAGATAACTGGAAAGAACCTGTGAATGAAGAGGCATTCAAGTCATTGCAAAAATTATGCCAGTTTTATGAGTTAGAAGAGGTAGACAAGCTACGGCTGGAATTAAAGATCTTCTATTCCTCATTTCCTTGCCTGCCACAGACCACTGCAGCTACAATGCTTAACCTGATGAAAGAAAACAATATCCAGGAGATATTGCTACTTATGCTTGAACTCTTAACAATTTATGCCACTCTTCCCGTCACAACTGCAACAGTGGAAAGGACCTTCTCCAAACTCAAGCTGGTGAAGACAAAGCTACGCAGCCTGTCCAGTGAGGAGAGGTTATCTGATCTTTTGTTGCTAACAGTTGAAAAGGATATCACAATTAACAACAGTGAAGTTATCAGCATATTCAAAGAAATGACACACAGAAGGGTTCTCTTGTAGATATAAAATGAGAAGGTCTGGTTATTAGCCAAGTGTATTGATCATACTGATTGATTTTCTTGCAGTCATTTATGTAAAAGTAATATACATAATTTTTCTTATCTTAAATTTCCTAGTTCTACTGGTAGTCAGTACTGTAGATTTTAGGTTTATAAAAAACAATAGCCCATTGGTACCCTATGATATCAGTCATGTTTATCTCTTTCTTGAATTCTTAATGGCTATTTTTAAAAAATTTGAAAGAATATTGAGCCGGTATATATTTAGCCTCATTCATTTCTATATTTTTGCCCTTTTTTTCACTCGAGCACCTGCCCTGAAAAAGTTCCTTGCATGTCCCCAGAAGTGAGTGCATGTCGGAGTAAAAACCATGAGATTTTGGTAATATTTCTAAAGAGTCCTTAATAGTTTTTGCTCTTGCGCGATAAAAAAAAAAAATCAAGTTCCCATGTACTGGTAAGCGGTAAAGGCTGGGTGGGACTCTACCAAAATATTACCCAAAAACCAATATATGATTATCTCAATCAAGTGCAAAGGTATTTATAGTACAATGAATACTGCTCTGAATGACTCCATAGAAAATAGGGTGGAAAAATGCCGTTTTCTATACATCTAGAAGTCCTGGCAAACAAAGGTTCCTTTTTTTTTTTTTTTTTACCGTGTTTCACTACTATTACTCCGTTTTGATTATGGTAGTTGTTTATGTATTACGATGAGTGGCGTAAACAACGAAGGTTAAAAAAAGTTAATTTAAGTATCGATACAATTAGACTAAAAATTTTAAGGTGTTTTGAATGCAATTAATGTCGGAACATAGAACATAGACATAGCTTTTCAGTTATGGTAGTCGACCCACTATAACTCAAAAACTATGGGTTTCTGCCTGGAATCTTTATCTAAAGCTTTCAAAACATCACAAAATACATTAGAATCCGTTTATTGCACCATCCTATAATTTTGCTCAGATTTTCATATAAAAAAATATTTGTTCCGTAACCGAAATACAAACCATGCTATTTACAAAGGGTATTACTTTTAGCGTAGCTGAAATGGCGAGCCATTAGAATTTAACGAGGGTGTATTACCCCCGCGCTAGTTAGCGGGGGGGTAGGGGAGTGGTAGCTAGCTACCCCTCCTCCCCCTCACACACAGGTGAATACTCACTTTCACTTTTGGCTCGGACTGTGACAGACGTCTCTGACTTGGTCCTCGCTTGGCAGCCATTGTTTGTTTTGTCTTCACTTAATCGCTTACTTTTCATTTACTCAATATATATGTAAACATGTTTTCATGTTTGTATATATATTTGAGTATAGAAATGAGTAAGTTTCCTTTTCAGATTTGTGTGTGTAGTGTACGATATCTACGTGGAGGCCTCGGCAGTTAGGCCACCACGGCGTAATTTTATGGGTGGCGATCGAGTTTGACTTATGTCTTTCTCTCTCTCTCTCTCTCTCTCTTGAGGTCGTTCACCCTTTTACTACGTGTTACTACGGCCTTGTAGCCTAGCTTCCTTTCCGTGTGGGGGGGTTGCTACGCCGTATGTTTGTCTCAATTAGTTATGAATCTAATTGTAGTTGTTTTTTGTTTTTCAGCTTGTAGAACGATTCCTTTCGGGGTTTTCATTCTTTCTTTAGTGTTCATTCATTTTTAAATTTCATAATTACATAGTTACATAATTATAATTGTTATAATTCTGTTTTGGTTACTGCTCTCCTTCCGCGAGTGTAAGTGGTTGTGAGGGCACGTGCCTGTTGTGTAATTCTTGTTCCTTTCCCTCGGGATTCCTCTTCGGAGCCTTCCCGGGGGAATGAATGTGTACTAATATTATTTGTTTTATTTTTTTACAGTTACCGATCTAGTTCGTTTCTGTAATATAGCAACGGTGTGAGCTGTCTGGTTGAGTCCTGGGGATTCGGCTGTTGCTGCCTCCCCCCTTGTATTTTCGTCAGGGGCGTGTCTCCTTCTACTGGTAGTACTCCCGTGACGACGGACAGCTCTCCAGTTCATTATAGAACTCTCAGGAGGCTTGCATCCTTGGGCGGGTAACTTTCCTTCCGAGGGAAGTTTTTCCTGTCCAGGCTTGAGTTTTCCCCTTTTGGGGGGTTCTTCTCTTGCCTTTTTTTCGTGCGACTATGCTCTTGGTGCTGAGCGGTCGCACCTGCAGTTTCGCTCAAGGGGCTGGGCAACTGCAGGAGCTCCTCTTCGGAGGATTGCTCCTTTTAGGTCACTGGCTGACCAGTCTCTTCCACGAAGTGTTTCTCTTTCGTTCGCGAGAGAGTACACTCATAGAGACTCCTCTTCGGAGGTTTCTCCTGTTGCTGTTGCTGTTGGCCTCCCTCGCCGTAAGGCCCACCGTCCTCCTCGTCGTATGGGCCTCTCATCTCCCTATAAGGGTGCTTGAGGCATCAGTCTCCCTGCGGACAACGATCCCTTCGGGGCAAAGGGTTGCTCCCACGGGGGTTCTTCCCTTGCGTGTCAGGGTTTCCCTGCGCGCCCTTCTGCTGTGTTCTCTCCTGCTCCTGCTCAGTGTGAGCACACAGGCGCTCTTCTGCTCATCAACGCTCTCCTGTTCGTCAGCGCTTTCAAGATGATCATCCTTGCGGTTCCTGTTGGTTCCTGTTACGCGCCCTGTGCGCCCACGTTCGCCCTTGCGATCTAGAACTTCGGTTCAGGTCGGGGTCAAGGACTCTTCTTCTTTGCGCAGGCTTCCACGCGTAGCCTTCTGCTCGTCAGCGATCATCAGCTTGTCAGCGATCATCAGCTCGCCAGCGATCATCAGCTCGACAGCGATCGTCAGCGATCATCAGCTCGCCAGCGATCTCCGGATCACCCACGTGTGTTACAGCCGGCACGCCAACGTTCTCCAACACTTCTGAAGGAACATGGTTCGCCAGCTACTAGCTCAACTGCGGATGCTGATTGCCATCGCGCGACCCTCAACTGCGGATGCTGATCGCCATCGCGCGACCCTCAACTGCGGATGCTGATCGCCATCGCGCGACCCTCAACTGCGAATGCTGATCGCCATCGCGCGACCCTCAACTGCGGATGCTGATCGCCATCGCGCGACCCTCAACTGCGGATGCTGATCGCCATCGCGTGACCCTCAACTGCGGATGCTGATCGCCATCGCTCGACCCTCAACTGCGGATGCTGATCGCCATCGCGCGACCCTCAACTGCGGATGCTGATCGCCATCGCGCGACCCTCAACTGCGGATGCTGATCACCATCGCTCGACCCTGCGCATGCTGATCGCCATCGCGCGACCCTCAACTGCGTATGCTGTTCGCCATCGCGCGATCGCCCACCTGCAGATGCTGTTTGCCATCGCGCTACATCCGACCTGCGCATGCTGATCGCCATCGCGCGACCCTGGCATGCTGATCACCATCACGCGACCCTGCGCATACTGATCACCATCGCACGACCCGGCGCATGCTGATCACTGCTCGCGATCGCTCACCTTCGCATACTGCTCGCCAACGCACGATCGCTCACCTGCGCATACTGCTCGACCATCGCGTCGGCATAACACAACGCGCCATCGCCAACCTGCGCGTTAGCGCTCACCAGCTCACCACCGATCGCTTGTTGATCCATATCGCCAGCGGTCTTCCTTGCCCACGCGGCAGCGCGTTTCCTCGCCATCGCGCTAACGCTTGCGTTCGCCGCCTCGGACTCGCTCTCATCCACCTGCCCACCCTCACGACCGCGTGACCGCTCGCCCGTGCAACCGCGCGACCGCTCGCCCGTGCAACCGCGCGACCGCTCGCCCGTGCAACCGCGCGACCGCTCGCCCGTGCAACCGCGCGACCGCTCGCCCGTGCAACCACGCGACCGCTCGCCCGTGCAACCGCGCGACCGCTCGCCGTGCAACCGCACGACCACTCGCCTGCGCGCCCACACGCCCACGTGCCTGCACGTCTACGCTCATGCTCTCCAATGTTCGCACGCGCGAACCAACGGTTTTTCCATCGCGCGGACGGATGGTGTTCCGTCGCGCGAACCTACAGTGTTTCTTCGCACAAATGTCGGCTTATTTCTTGCAGTATCCATTGCTCGTCTATGGGTTATCGCTCGCCGACCACCAGGAATTCCCGTCGCGCGAGCTCCAGGGCAATTGCGACCACGATTCCCAATGGGGTTTTCGCAGCATGACCAGCCTGGCGAGTTCTTCTGGAGCGTATTTCCAGAACACTGCCTCACCCCGTACACACAGAGCATGGCACTTGCAGGAATAGGAGAAACTTAAGGGAGATCTGAGCAACACTCCTTATTCCTGAACCTGGGTTAGCCCTTCCCCGTCATTCCCTGGAAGGATTTTTGGCGGGGGGGCTTTCCGTTCTAGATTTCTCCATCGGACAAGGGGTGACTGCTTACCTCTTCCTCTGGGAGCTTACCAGGTTCTTTCCCTCCTCGGTTACGGCCCGAGGTTTGGTTCAAGAAAGCTACAGGAAGATCAAGGGCCTCTCGAGCTCAGGCACCTTGGCCTTTCGTCGTTAAGTATCTAACTTGCGGACAAGCTCGATGTTGTACCATCTGGACGCGCTGACTGAGGGCTTCCTTTGGGTGTCTCATCTGTGGAGGTCGACGACCTCAGACACCCTTCCATCCTTTAGAAGAGTTTGTTTGTGCCCAAGGACAGAGACTTAGACAGCTGCTGTGCGGAGTAAATCGACTTCCGGTTTCACTCCTCCAAGGCGCTTTCTTCCAGACTCTGCAGGGCTCCAGCGCCCTTTTCTTTCAACCACGTCGGCCTAAGTTATCGGCTACGACAACTGGGACAAGGTGTCCAATTGCAGTTTCCTCCTGTCAGGAACAGATGGCACGGGAGACTCCCCCGGGGGGGCATAGTCCTAAAAGGAGTTCACGAACTCTAGGATTGCAGGTTTTTCGCTGGGAGGATGCTTAAGGTTACTCATCCGAATGACAGCTTCCCGATGCCCATTCCCGCACAATCTCTGTGAGTAGCCAAGGATATCGCGCCTGCCGTCTCTGTCAGCGAATTCAGTGTCTCTGAACCTCTATGCCATAGCGTCAGCAGAGTTGCCCGGTTGGGCAGAATGATCCATACCTAAGGCGAAGGTCTTCCTTAGGATCATCGACGGCTTCACCCCCGGCCCCCTCAGTCGATCCTTTCTTGTAAGGAAGGATCTGAGAGTGGATGTCCATAGTCGACCTCTCAGCCCTGATCAAGTTTGTCGAACAAACTTCGGCCAGCGTAGACCAGCAGAATCGATCAGACTGGTAACGAGGCGACAGGACTCCTTAAACCCTGGATCGGAAGGACGGGTACTTTCAGTTTCCATTCCATCCATCTTCCAGGGTGCTCGTCGAATTCAGCCTAGACTGCAAGTATTCCTGCTTATGATGCAGTGTGGCTATCCCGCTGTGGCATAGCAGGTTTGTTTCCCCAGAGAACTCTCCCTGCCTTCCTCTTGGCCGCTCAGGTGCAGGCTTCCGCCTCCTCTGCTGTTTGGAGGGCTGGTCAACTCCGGTAGGCTCGGGTTTCGACCTTCTTCAGCGCCGGGACAAGCTTCCGGATGCTTACCATGAGTGTGGGCTCATAGTATTTTGCTTGGAGCCTTCTCTTCCTCTGCCTCAACATCTGGAGTATCTGGCCATGATATTGAGTCAACCACCTTACCACATTGGAAACCCCGCTTCTCGTCCGTCCAGCGAGGTTAAGCAACGTTGGTACTTGGATGGGTGACCACCTGGGGACGCCAGATTCTGTTACCACATCCTCCGAGCCTTCCTTTCGGTTGACTGTGGCAAGACTGAGGAGAGTCGCAGTACCTGTTCTCAGTCAAGCAGAGCTTTCAGCCCTACCTTGGAACGTTTCCTAGTTCTTCTTTCCTCATTGACCCGTATATAGTCCGAACGGTCGCCTCAGGATAAGTTCCATGTGGGGCGATCCAAGTTCTGGTGGCTTCAGGCAATGTTTAACCGGACTCCCTGGCCCTATGGGACCAGCGGAACTATTAGACCTGCAATGGGTGTTGACCTATGGAGCCTCTTGATGGTAGTGGATATTCTCGTCCTTTCCCCACATTCTTGATGCGGTTCTCGGACTCGTCAAAGGAAAGGGGGGGGGTCATGTTCCGGTCCAGGCCTATGGTCAAGACCTGAAGGATAGCTCTCCATCATTCAGGCAGGCTTAGGGGCCTTAGTCTGGCCCCTCTTCAGATCCTACAGCTCCTGCCGAGTCGCCCCGTTGCGCGTCGACTTCATTCTAACCAGCAGGGGACGCATTTTCACACCTTCACATCTTGCAGTAGAGATACCAGGATGATTGAGATTCTCTCAATACCACCATCGGCTCTCTCATTCCAGGCAGGGGAATGTTTCTCTCAGACTATCTGAGCAGAGCCTCATAGAGAGAGTGTACCTGGGGGTCTTTGACCTTGGGTAACCAGCAAGTGCTGGTCTGGGGGACCTGATCGCGACAGCTTGGAACCTCAAGCTTCCGCTATTCTTCCCCCCAGTCTCAGACCCCGAGACTCTGGCAAGATGCATTCCGGTGATGGTGGGACAACTTCGACGCCTGCGTCTTCCCTCCTTTTTGTCTGTGGACAATGGGTCTCAACAAGACCAGGTTGTCTGTCAACCTTTCAATGGGAGAGCTCCACTGGGACTATGCGCAGAACGGTTTCTGGACCCTCTGCTTCCCCTGACGGAACTCCCGGGAGAGCTTCTCCCATGGCGCAGACTACTCAAGCAACCACACTGCGACATCTCTCCCGAACCGGGGCGTCGCTTCGGCTTCATGCCTGGAGACACTACGCTTCCTCCTCTAGAAGAGACAACCCGCTACAGTCGCGGTACGGAGGTCGCGTCATATGCGATAGTCATCCACAGGGGTCTCCCAGGCAAAGTGAAGAGTCTTCGGTGGTTGGTGCCGTGGGAGATATACCTCTTCCCTTGAGGCCTCTTCTCCAGCAATAACGGTCTTATTGCCTTTCGGCGGGAGGAAACTCCTTTCCGCTCTCGGCAATGAAGCCTGTCGCTCAGCCTTTCCCTGACCTTCAGGCTTAAAGGAATAACTTTTTCCTGCCCGCTGGATCTATCCTCGCTCATGCGAAGCTACGATCGTCCCTGCCCTAGTCGGAGGAAGACCTCCAACTTGGAGCATGGCTCGGACTTTTAGTCCTTTAAGAGATCTTCTCAAGACCCTTTTACGACAGGCCTCGGATTGTATTCCGCCTTGGGTCTTCTGCTCACTCTGGCCACGGCCAGTGTGTAAGCAATCTTCTTGGTCTCTTACTACTCCCCCCTTTCTAAGGAAGAGGGGAAGGCAACATTCAGGCTCGCTCCTGAGTTGTTGGCTAGACTCAGAATCTGAGGGCCCCGGCCCTTCGGTCCGATTCATTCAAGATTTTGAGTCTCCATTCTGTGTCTGATGTCCCAAGACCTTCTCTTTCTTGCCAGTAAGGAGTCGAGAGGTTAGCGCTGGGAACAGCTGCAGTTTGTCCTCAGTTGCAGCCGATTTGGGAGCACAAGGAGGACATGGGGGGAGAGTCACCAGTATACCTCTTCAGCTCGGACTCAAGGACATTCATCTCGACCTGTCTTCAGACCCTCCCCCGTCACGTCGCCCTACAGCACGATGTTGGATACATCGCAACGTCCCTCGCCTTCGAGTAATACTACTCTGTGACGCAGGTGCTACAAGCTGGAGTCTGGAGGCGTCTAATGACCTTCGCAGCCCGCTTCCTGCAGGGCGTGACCCACAGGAGTCTCGATACGTTTTCTATCGCTCTGTGGTGGCTACACAACAGCTGGTCTAACCTCAGGCTCCTTTTTGGACAGGTAGCAGAAGGTTGAGGGCATTGTTATCAGGTTTTAGTCTGCATGAACGAAAGAAGTATGTCTGGCCCTTACTTCTTTCTTCATCATCCCCTCTACGGGGAAGCAGCATCCTGGTCTCTGCATAGCTGACCTCGAACCTCTGCAGATAAACCATGCTTCCTTGTGTTCCGAGTATTGAGTCAATACTGTCGCGTCCCCCATACCCTGACGAGGTGGTATTGGGAACGTCCTAACCCAGAGTTCCTTCTGGAACTGCAGGTCAACTGCCTAGGACGGGTCACACTTCTTCCTTCACACACAAGCTTACGTAGGCCACATGGTTCCTTGCGGAGCAAGGAACTTGTGAGGTGCAGGGACTCCTTTTCTCGAGTGCGACTCACTCGGATTCTGAGTCCCCGGGTAAAGCCAAAGCCAGTATGGCTGGGGACTTTCCACCCTTCCTAAGGGATAAGTTACCCTTTGTAAATAGCGTGGTTTGTATTTCGGTTACGGAACAAATGACAAATTCGAAGATAATTTGTATTTTTCCTAACCATACAAACCTTAGCTATTTACACATATTTGCCCGCCAGCCCTGTCCCCCAAGACAAGTCCTACCTCTAAGTGAAAGTGAGTATTCACCTGTGTGTGAGGGGGAGGAGGGGTAGCTAGCTACCACTCCCCTACCCCCCCTCCCCCGCTAACTAGCGCGGGGGTAATACACCCTCGTTAAATTCTAATGGCTCGCCATTTCAGCTACGCTAAAAGTAATACCCTTTGTAAATAGCTAAGGTTTGTATGGTTAGGAAAAATACAAATTATCTTCGAATTTGTCATGTTTTGTAAACATTTTTTCATCATATACTCATTTTTCCAGTTGGGGATTAATTGAGGAATATTGTTATTTTTGAGCCCAAGAAAAGCCAATAATGTATATAGGCACCTCTGTTAATCACTCGGAATTCTTTTTAGATTATGATACAGGTGGAAATGCCCAAAACATTAAGAGGATATGATCCGATATGGAGATATATTCTGTAGGGGAGTAAAAAAGTCATGTTTTACCTACAGTAATATATGTTCATAGACCAGATAAAAGTATTTTTAATATCACTTTATATACCAAATAATTTTTTACATTTGTCGGTTATAGTAATACAAATATATTTCTACAGAAGAGGAGGTGCGAACAGCTCCACAACTTATGCCGAAAACAGCTACATTATACGTTCAGCTAATAGAAGGAAGTGGACTCATTAATTGGCCCCCATAACTACTGAAATACCTCAATCTTCGACCTCCTAGACTTCGACCTCCTAGACTTCAGTAAGGAACAATTCACATTTATTACATAGGCCAATGTTTTAATTATAGGTTTGTATGTGAAACAGTTTTGGCATCTGGTGGGTTATTTCAGGTAGTTTAACCCATTAGTAAGTAAAGAGAAATACCTGGAATCCTAGGGTAGGTAATTTGAGAGTGGTTATGGGGACCACTTGAAAGCTGGGCCTGCCCTCGGACCTGATCTTGGGCCATGGACCCGATTTAGGTGTAGATATACCTTCAAACCTTGTGAATTTATCCCAGACCAGACTCCAAAAACAAAATCCTTCTGGCCGAGCAAAAACCAGTTGAATTATATGATTAATTAGATAATTAGAATACAGTAACGGCAAAATTCTACCCCATAAGTCAGGCTTGTGCATCACATCTGCTTGCCAGAACAGAGGAACGGTGAAATAATGTTAACCCTTTTACCCCCAAAGGACGTATTGGTACGTTTCACAAAACACAACCCTTTACCCCCATGGACGTACCGGTACGTCCCTGCAAAGAACTGCTATTTACATTTTTTTTTTAATATTTTTGATAATTTTTTGAGAAACTTCAGGCATTTTCCAAGAGAATGAGATCAACCTGACCTCTCTATGATGAAAATTAAGGCTGTTAGAGCAATTTAAAAAATATATACTGCAAAATATGCTTGAAAAAAAGATAACCCCTGGGGGTAAAGGGTTGGAAAGTTCCAAATAGCCTGGTGGTAAAAGGGTTCAAGTGTGAGCAAAGCAAGCTACGGCTGAGAAAAAAAACAGTTGTTCCGTAACCGAAATACAAACAACGCTATTTGCATGGGGTATTACTTTCGGCGTAGCTGAAATGGCGAGCCATTAGATTTTTAACGAGGGTTAACTACCCCCTCGCTAGTTAGTGAGGGGATAGGGGAGGGGTAAGCTAGCTACCCCTCCCTCCTCACACACCGATGAACTGGTCCACTTCGCTTTTGGCTCGGGTGGTGGGCAGATGTGACTGCTCTCACCCTCGCTTGGCAGCCATTAATGTTTTGTCTTTACTTAATTACTTACTTTTTCTTATACTTAATATATATATAAACATTCTTTATGTTTATGTATATATTTGGGTATAGAAATAAAGTAAGTTTCCTTTCCAGTGTTTGTGCTGTGTGTGTGTAGTGTATGACAACGTCACCGCATAATTCCAGGCCACCGCGGTTGCACGTTATGGGGCACGATCTCTTGGTCCTTCGGTCGTTCCTTCGATCGTTCCTTCGGCTCCCGATTTTCGGCCGCTGTGGGGAATCGTCATCGTTGGACTTTCTCCATTCATCTGTTTTCCCCGCTGTTCCTCCTTCCCTGCGGGGAACTTGGTCTCTCAGCGAAGGGAACGTGGGAGTTTAGTTTGACTACGGTCTCTCTTTCTACTCGAGGTCGTTCACCCTTTTACTACTACTATGTACTATTACGGTAGCCACTTTCCCGTTGCGGGTTGAGTTGCTATTCTGTTTATTTGTCTCAATCATTTTCAATGAATCTAATTGGATTTGTTAACTTTTCAGCTTTTGTGGAGAACACTTCCTTTCGGGGTTCAGTCGTTCTTACTATTTGTGAACATTCTTAAATGAATTACATAATTATAATTCTGTTATAATTCTGTTTTTGTTACAGTTCTCCGCCCTTCCCCTTCTCCGTGAATGTCAGTGGGGGAGGAGGGCGCATACTTGGTTTGTAATTCTTATGTTCCTTTTCCCTCTGCGTTTCTCTTCGGAGTTCCTCCCAGGGGAATTTTTGTTAACTAATTATTTATTTTATGAATAGAACTTACCTGGCAGTTATATATATATAGCTGAGTCTCCGACTGCGGCAGAATTTAATCGAAAATCGCGGCAACCGCCTTGTGGTGGTTGTGTGGTTAGATGGTTAACAACCCTTACAGGGTGGTACTTGGAATCATTCCCATGTTCTGTTCCTCAGATTATCTCTGCCGGCCGGATCGACAACATCGTTGGTCCTCCTTTCAGAGTTTTTCGGATCACTTTCCCTTCATCGCCTTTTTGGACTTCGTTTTTGGTGAAGTACACTGTGTTGTGATTTGGCAATCGTGTTGTTTTTGTTTTTTGTCTTTTTTCCTTTATTATCATGAGTGAGAAAATTCATTATCGTGTTTGTGCGAATGATATTTGCAAGGTGAGGTTGCCGAAACTTTCGGTTGACCCTCACACTATCTGTATGGGTTGCAGGGGGTTTGAATGTGCTTTAGATAATAAGTGCAAGGAATGCGAGGTTTTAAGTGATGATGATTGGTTAGCTATGCAGCGCTATGTGCGCAAACTTGAGATTGATAGAGTTAGAAGAGCTAAATCAAAGTCTGCTAGTGAGCCTAGCTTAGATTTATCTATTGACCCTTTGCTTGTAACCCCTTTGGAAGGTATTCCTTCCCCAAACCCTCTTAATGAGAGAATGCCTTGATGAAGTCATTGAGCTTCAGCACGGCATTTCATTATCGTGCTGAAACTTGGTGACGGGCAAGAGGGCTCTCGAACTTGGGGAAATTGCTCCCCCAGTTCGAATCTAAATTTCTCTCTTTCATCTTTTTCTAACTCTTTATATGGCTTCAACCTTCTCCTAATATTATAAACTTTCCTTCATGTTGCTGTCCCAACCCTATGTGTAAAATTTCCCATATGTATGTGTATATATTTACATATATATGTGTTTATTATTTTTTTTCTCTTTTTATGGCATGGATGTTTCTACATCTATTATTGCCACTTGGGCGGATGTTTCTACATCCGGTATTGCTGCCTGCTTTGATGAATGGGAAGGGTGTCACGGTTGGGAGGTGTTTGTGCTCAAAGCTATATGTGAGAGTATTGGATGATCTCAGCCATCCCGAAGATGGTTTGGACCTTTTTGGCGGAACTATTCTCAAGTGTTGGGTCTTCGGAATCCAGGGGGATCCAACGCTTGGGGTAGGACTCTCGGCTTTTGGCCGGAAGCCCATCATTACAGATATGGGGAGGATGATTCCATAGTTTCTTGGTCTCAGTCCTAACAGGCGGGTTCAGCTTACACCTGTGCCTCTATATCTGTTTTGATGCTATCCTTCGGGTAGGGTATGGAGTGGACCATCTGGGAAGTATACTCTCACTGTGCCGGTAGTGGAGAGTGTAAATCTCCTTCCCAACATGTGATGCCTTAATGTTCTCAAGCAGGTAAATCAAACTTCAAAAAATCACTCTTCTCTCTTCTTTTTTTATGATGGAATCTTGTGAAAATGACCCCACCTCCCCTGGATATGCTGACTCGCCCCCGGCACTGTTGACGACCTCTGGCAATTCATTTAAAGAAAACTCCGTTGACGACGTAGGAACTAAAAAGGACTATTCTTTAAACACTCGGAAAAAGGGTAATTTGGGCAACACAGGAAAACTGAAAGTCCTGCACGTTACCCAAATCCCTTTAGAAGCTAATTATGATGTGCTACATAAAATATTTGAGTGTTACGGATCAATAAATGAAATTAGAATGAAACTTCAAGATGATAATTGGGAATCTTGGTTATCATTTAATTATCACGAGGAAGCATTTAATGCAAGCTGAAACATTGTTGATATTGAAGTAGGTAATATGAATGTTAAGGGTGCTCTGTGTGATGGGGCTCCTAAAGATCTGGATGTCTACAGACCAGCAGACTGGGCTGATAAAGATATAGAGGCAGATATACCATCCCAAAGAAAGCCAAAACCACCAATGTGGCTTCTTGCTCAATCTGTAGGAGGTACGGAAAATTATTTCAAGATATGCAAATTTCTTCAGAGGAAGGTAGGTACGATCGCACCTGGAGATATATCTCGATTTGGGAAGAAAAGTTTCTTGATAAAGGCCAAGTCATACACACAGTCTGTTATACTGTCTAATTTGAAGACAGTAAATGATGATATAAAATTGGACATCAAACCCCATCTAAACTTTAGCTATGGAAGGGGAGTGGTTTTTAATAGGGATCTGTATGAATTTACTGAAGAGGAGATATTGGCCATGTGTCCCCTATCAGTGTGGAAAGTACATAAAGTACCTGGAACATCAATGATTGTTCTTACTTTCTAGGATGCTGATGTACCTTTCCACATTGACATAGAAAACGAAAGGATCAGAATTCAACCTTTTAAGCAGAAGCCACTGCAATGTTATAATTGCTTTAAATTTGGACATCCTTCCAAAGTTTGCAATAATGAAAAAATTTGTAATACTTGCTCCAAAATTTATCATGGGGATTGTACACTTGAGGCAAGGTGCTTAAACTGCAACTCTAATCATAAATCTAATGATAGGAGCTGCCAGTTTTATAAGTTAGAAGAGGCTGCCCTCAATAAATCAATTATTGAACATGTAAGCGTGGGGCATGCCAAGAGATTATTAAATAAATCTAATACTTATGCAAAAACATTAAAAACAGGAGAAAAAGTTCCTCGGGTATCATCTCACCCACCTACTACTGTAGGTAGTTCTCGAAAAAGGAATTCACAATCTATTGATAAAGTGCTGCATAAGACAAGAACATCTCCTCCTAAAGATTTATCATTGAGTATCAACAAAAAGACATTGCCCACCACTATCAAACCTTTGTCCCCCATTACAAAGGATAGTACTAACCTCTCCCAGGCCATATCCTTGCCTGATTTAATGGAGATTCCACCTGACACCAAGTTATCAGGTGTACCTGTAGTGGGGAAGGTACAAAAACCTGGTAACTTGCAACCTATTAATCGTAAAAGAGAGAGACCTCCATCTCTCTCACCCCCTTCCATAAGAAATACTAGAATTATGACATCAAATAAATATGATGTTTTGTCTGTTGATGTTGGCGATCAACCAGAAGACAATTTAAATAAATCAGAAATTCAAGTTGAGGTCCACCATCCCCCTCAACAAATATATAAAAAAGATACAAAGAAAAACTCCAACGTAAAACCCAACATAACAAGACCATCTCTGAAGAAACCTACAAGTAATAATGTTAGATTAAAAACTGCTAATGGGAAGACCTCACCCAAGACGTCTTCCAGAAATAATCCATAGTTTCCTCCTCCATTTTGCAATGGAACTGTCAGGGTTTGAGGGCGAAATATGAAGAACTTAAGCTCCTAATTCATGAGCATTCCCCCATAATAGTATGTCTACAGGAAAGTATGCTTGATTCTAACACTCCTAGTCCTCGAGAGTATGTTAGCTATAGAACACCATATAATCAACAAGCAGGGAGCCATGGCGGAAGTCTCATGTACATTCGTCGAGATGTTCCCCAAATACCCATGTCTATACGTACAACCCTGCAGGCAGTTGTTGTACAAATTGATATAGGGAGAAAATATACAATATGCTCTCTGTACTTACCTCCAAATGATGATATTTTATATGATGATTTAGCAGAAGTTATTCAACAACTCCCTCAACCTTTTCTCTTACTGGGAGATATGAATGGTAGACATCCTTTATGGGGTGATGTTTTGGCCAACACAAGGGGCAATATTATCTCATCAATTGTGGAGAATGAGGATGTGGGGCTCCTTAATACAGGAGAGCCCACGCACTTCCATGTTCAGACAGGTACTTTGTCATGCATTGACCTTTCAATTGCAAGCTCTAACTGCCTTCTTGATTTTGATTGGAGGACATTAGATGATTGGCATACTAGTGATCATGCACCAATCATTATAAACACCAACAAGGGTCCACCTTTGCAAAGATCGCCACGTTGGAATCTAGACAAGGCAGACTGGGTTAAATTTTCTGAGCTAAGTGAAATTGAAGGGAGAGCAGAACAGTTTGAAAGTATTGATGATGCCATAGACCTGCTGAATGGAACTCTTCATACAGCAGGAGTCAATTCAATTCCCAAAACAACAGGATTATTCAAACGACGACCAGTCCCGTGGTGGTCTTCAGAACTAACTGCACTCCACAGAGCCACAAGAAGATCTCTAACACGATTGCGTAGACTCCGAACTGATGAGAATTTAATTATGTACAAGAAATGTAGAGCACAGTTCCGTCGTGCCATGAAAGAAGCAAGGCGCCAGTCATGGATGTCTTTTGTTTCCTCTATTAACAGTAGAACACCACCATCTTCTGTGTGGAGGAAAGTAAAAAAGATAGCTGGCAAATTCACCCCCAACCCACCACCAGTATTGAAGGTGAATGGCCAGTATGTAACTGAAGCAAATGAAGTTAGCAATGCCCTGGCTAATCATTTTTCAAATGTATCCAGCAAGTGTGAAGGAGCCCCTGGTCACCAGTATAGGAGCACTGAAGAAAAGAAAATTTTAAATTTTGCAACAAGAAGGGAAGAGTCGTATAATTCTCCTTTCACTGAAAGAGAATTTGATTCCGCACTTGCTCATTGCAACGATACAGCCCCTGGACCCGATGGAATTCCATATGCAATGATTAAACATGTACATTTTAATACAAAGCTATTTATTTTAAGTATTATTAATAGAATATGGCATGATCATAGCTACCCAAGTGTTTGGGAACTAGCCATTATTTTAGCCTTTTTAAAACCCGGTAAAGACAAGTTTTTAGCAGCAAACTATCGTCCTATTGCATTGACATCTTGTTTATGTAAAATCATGGAGAAGATGGTCAATGCAAGGCTGATATGGTACCTTGAAAAGAAAGGTATTTTATCACCGATTCAATGTGGATTCCGAAAAATGCACTCAACGACTGATGTGTTGATACGACTTGAGTCATCTATTTGTGAAGCCTTTGCTTCCAAACAGCACCATGTTACAGTATTTTTTGACCTTGAAAAGGCATATGATACCACATGGAGATATGGTATTCTTAAAACCATTCATGAATTGGGATTGAGAGGAGAGCTGCCACTATTTATTCAGGCATTTCTTTCACATAGAGTTTTTCAAGTGAGAGTGGGGGAAACTCTATCAGAGAGTAAGTGCCAGGAAGGAGGAGTTCCTCAGGGTAGTGTGCTGAGTGTAACCCTTTTTGCACTAGCAATTAATGGGATATCCTCAGCCATTCCCCAGGATGTTCTCTCAACACTATTTGTGGATGATCTCTCAATATCATTTGCTGGCACTAGAATGGCAATGGTTGAGAGAAAAATCCAACTCTCTATTGATAAAATTATCCAGTGGGCTGACATGAATGGATTTAAGTTCTCGACAAGTAAAACTACCATTGTCCATTTTTGTCGTATCCGGGGAGTACATCCAGACCCGGATATATACATTAAAGGTCAACGGATACCATGTGTATCGGAAACCAAATTTTTAGGTTTGATATTTGACTGTAGACTTACATGGGTTTCTCACCTAAAAGCGCTAAAAGCTAAATGTGTTGAAGCTCTGAATATCTTGAAAGTATTGTCCCATACATCATGGGGGGCAGACCGCAATACTATTTTAAAATTATACAAGGCCTTGATTTTTTCCAAAATTAGTTATGGTTGTGAGGTATATTCTTCAGCCACCCCAAGCCGGTTAAAAATATTAGACTCTATACATCATGCAGGTATTAGATTATCTACTGGAGCTTTTAAAACCTCGCCTATCCCAAGTCTCCTTGTTAATGCTGGAGAGTTACCTCTAGACCTTTACCGAATGTCTTCCATTCTTCGGTATTGGTTTAGAATGCAAAGACTCCCTAGCTCTCTAGCCTTTCAGACTGCAAGCCTTGTAAGACACGCATCATACTTTGAGTTGCACCCAAAATTTCCTCAACCTTATGGCTTTCGGGTGAAACGATTTTTAAATAGTCTGGATATAATTAGAAATAAGGTACAGTGATACCTCGGTAGTCGAACGACTCTATACTCGAACAATTCGGAGTTCGACCAAAATTTTCGAGAAATTTTTGCTGCGGTGCTCGACCAAAAATTCGGTACTCGACCAGCCGAACACGTGACGACCGCATGGGCTTTGTGATGATCGCGCCATCTCGGCCACTCTCGCTTGTTCGGGAAGCATCAGTTCTCTCGAGAGCGTCACTCAGACAACGCGCGATCAGCATTCGTTGTGATTTAGTGATTTTCAGTGCTTTTAATTGCTTTTTTAGCTTTCATAATGAGTCCCAAGAAAGTAATGAGTGTTAAGGGGAAGGAGAAGAGGAAAACAGTGCGAACAACGATCGAGTTGAAGAAGGAAATTATAGCGAAATATGAGAATGGTGTACGAGTGTCCGATTTAGCGGTAGAATACGGAATGGCGAAGTCGACCATTTCTACGTTTTTAAAGCATAAAGAAATGATGAAGAAGGCGAATGTTGCAACGGGAGTTACGGCGGTAACTAAGCAAAGGCCACAAGTGATTGAGGAGATGGAAAAGTTGCTTTTAATATTTATTAAAGAAAAACAGTTGGCCGGGGAAAGTGTTAGTGAAGCGTTCATTTGTGAAAAAGCGTTGCATATCTATGAAGAATTAGTGAAGAAAAGTCCGAGTACCAGTGAAAGTGATTCATTTACATTTAAAGCGAGCAGGGGTTGGTTTGAAAAGTTTCGTAATAGAACAGGTATTCATCGTGTTACTAGGCATGGGGAGGCAGCTAGTTCGGATCAAATTGCAGCCGATAAATACGTGGGGGAATTCGATCGGTACATAAATGAACAAAATTTGATCGCACAACAAGTCTTTAATTGTGATGAGACTGGGTTATTTTGGAAGAAAATGCCAGCCAATACGTACATTACCAAGGACGAGACGAAGATGCCAGGTCACAAGCCAATGAAAGATAGGCTAACATTGTTGCTGTGTGCAAATGCAAGTGGCGATTGCAAGATCAAACCCTTGTTAGTGTACCACTCGGACAACCCCCGGGTGTTCAAACGAAATAATATTTGTAAAAGTGCACTACCAGTTATGTGGCGCTCGAACACTAAATCTTGGGTCACAAGACAATTCTTTACTGAGTGGATAAACGAAGTGTTTGCCCCCCAGGTTAAGGCTTACCTCATTGAAAAGAGCTTGCCAATGAAATGTCTTCTGGTTATGGACAATGCTCCTGCACATCCTCCAGGTCTCGAGGATGACTTGAAAGAAGAATACAGCTTTATCAAAATCAAATTCTTGCCCCCCAATACTACTCCCATA
This sequence comes from Palaemon carinicauda, assembly GCF_036898095.1. Lineage (NCBI taxonomy): Eukaryota > Metazoa > Arthropoda > Malacostraca > Decapoda > Palaemonidae > Palaemon > Palaemon carinicauda. Next base: position 8,865,003 of record NC_090743.1, read on the forward strand.
CTCCAGCCCATGGACCAACAGGTCATTTCAAACTTCAAAAAACTCTATACCAAGGCCCTTTTCAGAAAGTGTTTTGAAGTGACCAGTGACACGAAGTTGACCCTAAAGGAATTCTGGAAGGAACACTTCAGCATCCTCAACTCTGTTAACATGATTGACCAAGCTTGGCGAGGTGTGACCTATAGGACATTGAACTCTGCCTGGCGTAAGCTGTGGCCATCATGTGTCACAGAGAGGGAGTTTGAAGGTTTCCAACCAGAGGCGGGTCCAAGCACTGCTACCCCTGTAATTTCTGATGACACTGATGTCGTTGAGGAAATTGTTGTCATGGGCAGGAGTTTGGGGCTTGAGGTCGACAAGGATGATATTGATGAGCTTGTAGAAAGCCATTCTACCGAGTTGACTGTGGAGGAATTGTTGCACCTGCAACAACAACAGCAGCAGGATCTGATTGTGGAGCAGGAATCTTCAGAAGAGGATGAGGTAAGGGAGGATGTTCCAAGTTCTCTCATCAATGAAATTTGTTCCAAGTGGGCAGATGTGCAGGCTTTTGCTGAAAAATACCACCCAGAAATTGCAGTAGCAAACCGGGCAGTGCATATGTTTAATGATAGTGTCATGTATCATTTTCGAAGAATACTGCAGAGGAGGAAGAAACAATTAACAATAGACCAGTTTTTCACAAAAGAAAAGAAAGCTGCTACATCAAAGCCTGTTTCTCCTCCAAAGAAGAGACAAAGAAGAGAAGAAACCCCTGAAATAGATCTGCCCACCCTTTCATTGGAGAGAGAAACAACTCCTGAAGGAGAACTACCCCGCCACATCATGGAAGGGGACTCTCCTTCCAAGCAGTAACCTCCCCCTTCCATCCTCTCCACATCCATCCCTGTATGCCATCGAACCGCTGCTCAAAGGTATGTTCACTACAGTACAGAAAATGGTTTAAAATTGTTTTATTTTAGTACAGTAAATGGTTTAAAATTGTTTTATAGGATTTTCTGACCAATTTCATACACATTTAGATAATTATTGTTGTTTAGGTACACGTTTTATTAATATTTTGGGCCTGTTCGAGTGCTTGGGAACGGAATAGAATATATACCATTATTTCTTATGGGGAAAAAAAATTCGGTACTCGAACAAATCGGAGGTCGAACACGGATCTCGAACGGATTATGGTCGAGTACCGAGGTATCACTGTACTTCCATTCAAGTTATCATCAACGCCTCCATGGAAATTACCTGACATATCTTTTTGTAAATACTTTATTGGAGTTAAGAAGAATATGACTGACTTAGAATCCAGGTCTCTTTTTATGGAACATGTCGAAGAACATAGGGGATCGACTTTTATATATACTGATGGCTCCAAATCTGATGCTGGCGTTGGATTTGGAGTACATAGTAATGATTTTAATTGTAGAGGTGCACTTCCTCTAACAGCTTCCATATTTACTGCCGAACTGTATGGCATATTAACCGCTATTGAGAAAATAGCTTTGGAAAAGGAGGGTAATTTTACAATTTTTAGTGATGCAAGGAGTGTTCTTCAAGCTTTAGAAGTTTTTAATTCTAGTAACCCTCTAGTTTTAAAGATTTTAGAATGGCTTTTTATTATTGGACGGAAAGGTATAACTGTTCGATTTTGTTGGGTTCCAGCACATGTAGGTGTGTCTGGGAATGAGAAGGCAGATTTACTGGCGAAGAATGCGGCATCCGAGTTGCTACCAAGGAGGTATCCCATTCCATGTAACGATCTCCTACCTTACATCAAGAAATTGGTTTGTGATAAATGGCAACAGCACTGGGACAGTCAAGACGGCAATAAAATGAGGGAAGTAACAAATATCATATCACCTTGGAGGTATAACATGATTCCCCGAAAATGGGAGACGACTCTTTGTCGTCTCCGTATTGGTCACACACGGTTGACACACGAGTTTCTGCTGAAGGGCCAACACCAACCGTACTGCGAGGACTGCTTAGTACCTTTAACAGTGAGGCATTTGTTGACCGAATGCCCTAATTTTACTAACTTAAGAAATAGATATCTGTTTGAGGCTCGAGGTGAGGATGGCAGGTTTATCCTTGCCAAGATTCTTGGACATGATGTGTCTTACTATGCGAGCGGAATTTTTAGATTTATTTCAGAAGCAGGTCTTCTGAAAACTCTATAACTATTTTGATGACTTCTTAATTTTTATGGTTTTAATCGAATTCTCTTTTAATTTTCATATACAGTAAATGGTATCGGCGTCAATGACCTTAGATGTCAGGATGCCAGAAAACTTTCAATCAATCAATCAATCCTTCCCCAAATGTAGTGACTCCTGCCCCTTCTACAGGACCTGTGCCTACGGATGACCCTGGGTATGCTAAATTAGCTGCTGAATTGGAGGCCATTAAAGCACAGTTGGAGGCCTTTAAAGGTAAGGGTGTAGGTGAAATTAGTGCTTGTGAAAGTGCAGTGGAGGTGGCGACTGATCGAATCTGTCATACCCCTAGGTCTAGACCTCTACCAAGCTCCCAGGACCAAGGGAGAAGGTACGTCGAAAGCCGAAAGGGGGTGAGAGGTGCTTATCCTCGGTCAGTCGTCGCCTCAGACAGTCCTGTTGCAATCTCCCAGGCTGCTCTTGACCGCCGTAGGAAAGGCGTGTCGGATACGTTTGTGTCTTCGCCTGATCGTTCTCCCAGACGTAATTGGCGTTACGAATCAAGACCAATGAAGAGAGGGTGGAACCGGGACGTGCAGTCTCGCTCTCCCTCTCCTGGTTCGAGTAGCAGAGACCCTGATCCTTCGGAAGACGATTTCGATGTTCCTGTTAAAAGGGCGAAACAGAGAGTCCATTACCTCTTTACAGTACACACGAGCTGGATGTTTTTCTTTTTTCGTGAGTGAAGTGAGCAAGGACGTGCAGAAGGGGGGTGCTAGGGGTGCCCAAGCACCTGCCCCTTTTGCTACTGTATTAAAAGTGCCCTTTTGAGAGGGATGTATTATAAGCCCACTGCCTATGCCACCTATTTGTGTCAATGATAATAATAATAATAATAATAATAATTAACACGGTTGTAGTATTCACCTCAGAAAGATGCCATGTTCTGCTTCAGCTGTCGTCTGTTTTTGAATGATGAAAAGTACAGGGGCCGAGTAGCTTGGAATTCAGAGGGCATAAGCCGTTGGAGGACAGCTTTAGAGAAAATAAAAGGAGCATGCTAGTTCAGAATCTCACATGATTGGTATGGTTTGATGGAAAGGCTTCCAAAGTCAAGCATTAGATATTGCTTTAGAAACAGCTAATCAGGAAGTACAAGCTGCTAGAGACGAAGAGAAGCAGAGAAACAGAGAAATTTTATGTAGGTTGATCTCCATTACCCTATACTTGGCAAGAAAATGTTCAGCAAGTATGACAGTGTATTTAAATTGCACCTTGATGTATTTAAAAAATAAAAAAAAAAAAAAAACACTGAAAAGACCCCAAGTGTCATTGCTTTCAAATAACATAGATGATATGCGTGGACAAGGATATGATGGGGCAGCAAGTATGAGTGGAATATACAATGGATTACAGTCCAGACTCCAAAGACAGAACCCAAAGGCACTCTGTGTACACTGCCATGCACACAGCCTAAATCTAGTATTAGTCGAAAGTGCAAAATCAAGTATTCAGTTTGTAACTTTTTTTCAATTCGGTGGAGAAACTGTATGCTTTTATTACTAACTCTTCAAAACGGCATGCTGCTTTCATGGAGATCCAGAAAGCAATTTATCCAGAAGACCGCCCACTTGAACTTGAGAAGCTATCAGACACAAGGTGGGCTTACAGAGAGTCAGCTCTTAGAACCATGAGGAAGGTCATCCCAGCTCTGAAGCAATTTTTAGGAGAGATAGTGCAAAAACATCCTCCTGATGCATCAGCAGGGGATGCCTCAATTTTGCTGCAAAGTATTAACTTTGAATTTCTTGTTCGTCTTGAGATTACCTCCCCAGTTTTTCAAGAAACTGCCTATGCCTCTAATGCCCTACAACAGAAAGACTTTGATTTGGCTGCCTCCTACGCAATTGTGGATGGAGAGCTACAAAGTTTGAAAGAATTAAGAAATGATGAGAAGTTTCAGGAGATTTTTACAAATGTTGAAGAGAGAGCTGAATCCATGGCCATCAACCTCCCATCTGGGATTCCTGGACAAGGCAGAAGAAGAAAAATGCCTGAAAGATACAAGTATAGTGCTACATCTGCTGCTGAGGACCAGCAATATTAATCCTTGGATGAGTACTACCGTATGAGAGTATTTTATGTGTTTTTAGATACAATATCACAAGAGCTAGAAAGAAGATTCAAAGGTGGAGACAACACAACATGGGGTATCCTAAATGCCTTTCATTGTATGACAGTCCAAGATAACTGGAAAGAACCTGTGAATGAAGAGGCATTCAAGTCATTGCAAAAATTATGCCAGTTTTATGAGTTAGAAGAGGTAGACAAGCTACGGCTGGAATTAAAGATCTTCTATTCCTCATTTCCTTGCCTGCCACAGACCACTGCAGCTATAATGCTCAACCTGATGAAAGAAAACAATATCCAGGAGATATTGCTACTTATGCTTGAACTCTTAACAATTTATGCCACTCTTCCCGTCACAACTGCAACAGTGGAAAGGACCTTCTCCAAACTCAAGCTGGTGAAGACAAAGCTACGCAGCCTGTCCAGTGAGGAGAGGTTATCTGATCTTTTGTTGCTAACAGTTGAAAAGGATATCACAATTAACAACAGTGAAGTTATCAGCATATTCAAAGAAATGACACACAGAAGGGTTCTCTTGTAGATATAAAATGAGAAGGTCTGGTTATTAGCCAAGTGTATTGATCATACTGATTGATTTTCTTGCAGTCATTTATGTAAAAGTAATATACATAATTTTTCTTATCTTAAATTTCCTAGTTCTACTGGTAGTCAGTACTGTAGATTTTAGGTTTATAAAAAACAATAGCCCATTGGTACCCTATGATATCAGTCATGTTTATCTCTTTCTTGAATTCTTAATGGCTATTTTTAAAAAATTTGAAAGAATATTGAGCCGGTATATATTTAGCCTCATTCATTTCTATATTTTTGCCCTTTTTTTCACTCGAGCACCTGCCCTGAAAAAGTTCCTTGCATGTCCCCAGAAGTGAGTGCATGTCGGTGTAAAAACCATGAGATTTTGGTAATATTTCTAAAGAGTCCTTAATAGTTTTTGCTCTTGCGCGATAAAAAAAAAAATCAAGTTCCCATGTACTGGTAAGCGGTAAAGGCTGGGTGGGACTCTACCAAAATATTACCCAAAAACCAATATATGATTATCTCAATCAAGTGCAAAGGTATTTATAGTACAATGAATACTGCTCTGAATGACTCCATAGAAAATAGGGTGGAAAAATGCCGTTTTCTATACATCTAGAAGTCCTGGCAAACAAAGGTTCCTTTTTTTTTTTTTTTTTACCGTGTTTCACTACTATTACTCCGTTTTGATTATGGTAGTTGTTTATGTATTACGATGAGTGGCGTAAACAACGAAGGTTAAAAAAAGTTAATTTAAGTATCGATACAATTAGACTAAAAATTTTAAGGTGTTTTGAATGCAATTAATGTCGGAACATAGAACATAGACATAGCTTTTCAGTTATGGTAGTCGACCCACTATAACTCAAAAACTATGGGTTTCTGCCTGGAATCTTTATCTAAAGCTTTCAAAACATCACAAAATACATTAGAATCCGTTTATTGCACCATCCTATAATTTTGCTCAGATTTTCATATAAAAAATATTTGTTCCGTAACCGAAATACAAACCACGCTATTTACAAAGGGTATTACTTTTAGCGTAGCTGAAATGGCGAGCCATTAGAATTTAACGAGGGTGTATTACCCCCGCGCTAGTTAGCGGGGGGGTAGGGGAGTGGTAGCTAGCTACCCCTCCTCCCCCTCACACACAGGTGAATACTCACTTTCACTTTTGGCTCGGACTGTGACAGACGTCTCTGACTTGGTCCTCGCTTGGCAGCCATTGTTTGTTTTGTCTTCACTTAATCGTTTACTTTTCATTTACTCAATATATATGTAAACATGTTTTCATGTTTGTATATATATTTGAGTATAGAAATGAGTAAGTTTCCTTTTCAGATTTGTGTGTGTAGTGTACGATATCTACGTGGAGGCCTCGGCAGTTAGGCCACCACGGCGTAATTTTATGGGTGGCGATCGAGTTTGACTTATGTCTTTCTCTCTCTCTCTCTCTCTCTTGAGGTCGTTCACCCTTTTACTACGTGTTACTACGGCCTTGTAGCCTAGCTTCCTTTCCGTGTGGGGGGGTTGCTACGCCGTATGTTTGTCTCAATTAGTTATGAATCTAATTGTAGTTGTTTTTTGTTTTTCAGCTTGTAGAACGATTCCTTTCGGGGTTTTCGTTCTTTCTTTAGTGTTCATTCATTTTTAAATTTCATAATTACATAGTTACATAATTATAATTGTTATAATTCTGTTTTGGTTACTGCTCTCCTTCCGCGAGTGTAAGTGGTTGTGAGGGCACGTGCCTGTTGTGTAATTCTTGTTCCTTTCCCTCGGGATTCCTCTTCGGAGCCTTCCCGGGGGAATGAATGTGTACTAATATTATTTGTTTTATTTTTTTACAGTTACCGATCTAGTTCGTTTCTGTAATATAGCAACGGTGTGAGCTGTCTGGTTGAGTCCTGGGGATTCGGCTGTTGCTGCCTCCCCCCTTGTATTTTCGTCAGGGGCGTGTCTCCTTCTACTGGTAGTACTCCCGTGACGACGGACAGCTCTCCAGTTCATTATAGAACTCTCAGGAGGCTTGCATCCTTGGGCGGGTAACTTTCCTTCCGAGGGAAGTTTTTCCTGTCCAGGCTTGAGTTTTCCCCTTTTGGGGGGTTCTTCTCTTGCCTTTTTTTCGTGCGACTATGCTCTTGGTGCTGAGCGGTCGCACCTGCAGTTTCGCTCAAGGGGCTGGGCAACTGCAGGAGCTCCTCTTCGGAGGATTGCTCCTTTTAGGTCACTGGCTGACCAGTCTCTTCCACGAAGTGTTTCTCTTTCGTTCGCGAGAGAGTACACTCATAGAGACTCCTCTTCGGAGGTTTCTCCTGTTGCTGTTGCTGTTGGCCTCCCTCGCCGTAAGGCCCACCGTCCTCCTCGTCGTATGGGCCTCTCATCTCCCTATAAGGGTGCTTGAGGCATCAGTCTCCCGGCGGACAACGATCCCTTCGGGGCAAAGGGTTGCCCCCACGGGGGTTCTTCCCTTGCGTGTCAGGGTTTCCCTGCGCGCCCTTCTGCTGTGTTCTCTCCTGCTCCTGCTCAGTGTGAGCACACAGGCGCTCTTCTGCTCATCAACGCTCTCCTGTTCGTCAGCGCTTTCAAGATGATCATCCTTGCGGTTCCTGTTGGTTCCTGTTACGCGCCCTGTGCGCCCACGTTCGCCCTTGCGATCTAGAACTTCGGTTCAGGTCGGGGTCAAGGACTCTTCTTCTTTGCGCAGGCTTCCACGCGTAGCCTTCTGCTCGTCAGCGATCATCAGCTTGTCAGCGATCATCAGCTCGCCAGCGATCATCAGCTCGACAGCGATCGTCAGCGATCATCAGCTCGCCAGCGATCTCCGGAACACCCACGTGTGTTACAGCCGGCACGCCAACGTTCTCCAACACTTCTGAAGGAACATGGTTCGCCAGCTACTAGCTCAACTGCGGATGCTGATTGCCATCGCGCGACCCTCAACTGCGGATGCTGATCGCCATCGCGCGACCCTCAACTGCGGATGCTGATCGCCATCGCGCGACCCTCAACTGCGGATGCTGATCGCCATCGCGCGACCCTCAACTGCGGATGCTGATCGCCATCGCGCGACCCTCAACTGCGGATGCTGATCGCCATCGCGCGACCCTCAACTGCGGATGCTGATCGCCATCGCTCGACCCTCAACTGCGGATGCTGATCGCCATCGCGCGACCCTCAACTGCGGATGCTGATCGCCATCGCGCGACCCTCAACTGCGGATGCTGATCGCCATCGCGCGACCGCACACCTGCGGATGCTGATCACCATCGCTCGACCCTGCGCATGCTGATCGCCATCGCGCGACCCTCAACTGCGTATGCTGTTCGCCATCGCGCGATCGCCCACCTGCAGATGCTGTTTGCCATCGCGCTACATCCGACCTGCGCATGCTGATCGCCATCGCGCGACCCTGGCATGCTGATCACCATCACGCGACCCTGCGCATACTGATCACCATCGCACGACCCGGCGCATGCTGATCACTGCTCGCGATCGCTCACCTTCGCATACTGATCGCCAACGCACGATCGCTCACCTGCGCATACTGCTCGACCATCGCGTCGGCATAACACAACGCGCCATCGCCAACCTGCGCGTTAGCGCTCACCAGCTCACCACCGATCGCTTGTTGATCCATATCGCCAGCGGTCTTCCTTGCCCACGCGACAGCGCGTTTCCTCGCCATCGCGCTAACGCTTGCGTTCGCCGCCTCGGACTCGCTCTCATCCACCTGCCCACCCTCACGACCGCGCGACCGCTCGCCCGTGCAACCGCGCGACCGCTCGCCCGTGCAACCGCGCGACCGCTCGCCCGTGCAACCGCGCGACCGCTCGCCCGTGCAACCGCGCGACCGCTCGCCGTGCAACCGCACGACCACTCGCCTGCGCGCCCACACGCCCACGTGCCTGCACGTCTACGCTCATGCTCTCCAATGTTCGCACGCGCGAACCAACGGTTTTTCCATCGCGCGGACGGATGGTGTTCCGTCGCGCGAACCTACAGTGTTTCTTCGCACAAATGTCGGCTTATTTCTTGCAGTATCCATTGCTCGTCTATGGGTTATCGCTCGCCGACCACCAGGAATTCCCGTCGCGCGAGCTCCAGGGCAATTGCGACCACGATTCCCAATGGGGTTTTCGCAGCATGACCAGCCTGGCGAGTTCTTCTGGAGCGTATTTCCAGAACACTGCCTCACCCCGTACACACAGAGCATGGCACTTGCAGGAATAGGAGAAACTTAAGGGAGATCTGAGCAACACTCCTTATTCCTGAACCTGGGTTAGCCCTTCCCCGTCATTCCCTGGAAGGATTTTTGGCGGGGGGGCTTTCCGTTCTAGATTTCTCCATCGGACAAGGGGTGACTGCTTACCTCTTCCTCTGGGAGCTTACCAGGTTCTTTCCCTCCTCGGTTACGGCCCGAGGTTTGGTTCAAGAAAGCTACAGGAAGATCAAGGGCCTCTCGAGCTCAGGCACCTTGGCCTTTCGTCGTTAAGTATCTAACTTGCGGACAAGCTCGATGTTGTACCATCTGGACGCGCTGACTGAGGGCTTCCTTTGGGTGTCTCATCTGTGGAGGTCGACGACCTCAGACACCCTTCCATCCTTTAGAAGAGTTTGTTTGTGCCCAAGGACAGAGACTTAGACAGCTGCTGTGCGGAGTAAATCGACTTCCGGTTTCACTCCTCCAAGGCGCTTTCTTCCAGACTCTGCAGGGCTCCAGCGCCCTTTTCTTTCAACCACGTCGGCCTAAGTTATCGGCTACGACAACTGGGACAAGGTGTCCAATTGCAGTTTCCTCCTGTCAGGAACAGATGGCACGGGAGACTCCCCCGGGGGGGCATAGTCCTAAAAGGAGTTCACGAACTCTAGGATTGCAGGTTTTTCGCTGGGAGGATGCTTAAGGTTACTCATCCGAATGACAGCTTCCCGATGCCCATTCCCGCACAATCTCTGTGAGTAGCCAAGGATATCGCGCCTGCCGTCTCTGTCAGCGAATTCAGTGTCTCTGAACCTCTATGCCATAGCGTCAGCAGAGTTGCCCGGTTGGGCAGAATGATCCATACCTTAGGCGAAGGTCTTCCTTAGGATCATCGACGGCTTCACCCCCGGCCCCCTCAGTCGATCCTTTCTTGTAAGGAAGGATCTGAGAGTGGATGTCCATAGTCGACCTCTCAGCCCTGATCAAGTTTGTCGAACAAACTTCGGCCAGCGTAGACCAGCAGAATCGATCAGACTGGTAACGAGGCGACAGGACTCCTTAAACCCTGGATCGGAAGGACGGGTACTTTCAGTTTCCATTCCATCCATCTTCCAGGGTGCTCGTCGAATTCAGCCTAGACTGCAAGTATTCCTGCTTATGATGCAGTGTGGCTATCCCGCTGTGGCATAGCAGGTTTGTTTCCCCAGAGAACTCTCCCTGCCTTCCTCTTGGCCGCTCAGGTGCAGGCTTCCGCCTCCTCTGCTGTTTGGAGGGCTGGTCAACTCCGGTAGGCTCGGGTTTCGACCTTCTTCAGCGCCGGGACAAGCTTCCGGATGCTTACCATGAGTGTGGGCTCATAGTATTTTGCTTGGAGCCTTCTCTTCCTCTGCCTCAACATCTGGAGTATCTGGCCATGATATTGAGTCAACCACCTTACCACATTGGAAACCCCGCTTCTCGTCCGTCCAGCGAGGTTAAGCAACGTTGGTACTTGGATGGGTGACCACCTGGGGACGCCAGATTCTGTTACCACATCCTCCGAGCCTTCCTTTCGGTTGACTGTGGCAAGACTGAGGAGAGTCGCAGTACCTGTTCTCAGTCAAGCAGAGCTTTCAGCCCTACCTTGGAACGTTTCCTAGTTCTTCTTTCCTCATTGACCCGTATATAGTCCGAACGGTCGCCTCAGGATAAGTTCCATGTGGGGCGATCCAAGTTCTGGTGGCTTCAGGCAATGTTTAACCGGACTCCCTGGCCCTATGGGACCAGCGGAACTATTAGACCTGCAATGGGTGTTGACCTATGGAGCCTCTTGATGGTAGTGGATATTCTCGTCCTTTCCCCACATTCTTGATGCGGTTCTCGGACTCGTCAAAGGAAAGGGGGGGGTCATGTTCCGGTCCAGGCCTATGGTCAAGACCTGAAGGATAGCTCTCCATCATTCAGGCAGGCTTAGGGGCCTTAGTCTGGCCCCTCTTCAGATCCTACAGCTCCTGCCGAGTCGCCCCGTTGCGCGTCGACTTCATTCTAACCAGCAGGGGACGCATTTTCACACCTTCACATCTTGCAGTAGAGATACCAGGATGATTGAGATTCTCTCAATACCACCATCGGCTCTCTCATTCCAGGCAGGGGAATGTTTCTCTCAGACTATCTGAGCAGAGCCTCATAGAGAGAGTGTACCTGGGGGTCTTTGACCTTGGGTAACCAGCAAGTGCTGGTCTGGGGGACCTGATCGCGACAGCTTGGAACCTCAAGCTTCCGCTATTCTTCCCCCCAGTCTCAGACCCCGAGACTCTGGCAAGATGCATTCCGGTGATGGTGGGACAACTTCGACGCCTGCGTCTTCCCTCCTTATTGTCTGTGGACAATGGGTCTCAACAAGACCAGGTTGTCTGTCAACCTTTCAATGGGAGAGCTCCACTGGGACTATGCGCAGAACGGTTTCTGGACCCTCTGCTTCCCCTGACGGAACTCCCGGGAGAGCTTCTCCCATGGCGCAGACTACTCAAGCAACCACACTGCGACATCTCTCCCGAACCGGGGCGTCGCTTCGGCTTCATGCCTGGAGACACTACGCTTCCTCCTCTAGAAGAGACAACCCGCTACAGTCGCGGTACGGAGGTCGCGTCATATGCGATAGTCATCCACAGGGGTCTCCCAGGCAAAGTGAAGAGTCTTCGGTGGTTGGTGCCGTGGGAGATATACCTCTTCCCTTGAGGCCTCTTCTCCAGCAATAACGGTCTTATTGCCTTTCGGCGGGAGGAAACTCCTTTCCGCTCTCGGCAATGAAGCCTGTCGCTCAGCCTTTCCCTGACCTTCAGGCTTAAAGGAATAACTTTTTCCTGCCCGCTGGATCTATCCTCGCTCATGCGAAGCTACGATCGTCCCTGCCCTAGTCGGAGGAAGACCTCCAACTTGGAGCATGGCTCGGACTTTTAGTCCTTTAAGAGATCTTCTCAAGACCCTTTTACGACAGGCCTCGGATTGTATTCCGCCTTGGGTCTTCTGCTCACTCTGGCCACGGCCAGTGTGTAAGCAATCTTCTTGGTCTCTTACTACTCCCCCCTTTCTAAGGAAGAGGGGAAGGCAACATTCAGGCTCGCTCCTGAGTTGTTGGCTAGACTCAGAATCTGAGGGCCCCGGCCCTTCGGTCCGATTCATTCAAGATTTTGAGTCTCCATTCTGTGTCTGATGTCCCAAGACCTTCTCTTTCTTGCCAGTAAGGAGTCGAGAGGTTAGCGCTGGGAACAGCTGCAGTTTGTCCTCAGTTGCAGCCGATTTGGGAGCACAAGGAGGACATGGGGGGAGAGTCACCAGTATACCTCTTCAGCTCGGACTCAAGGACATTCATCTCGACCTGTCTTCAGACCCTCCCCCGTCACGTCGCCCTACAGCACGATGTTGGATACATCGCAACGTCCCTCGCCTTCGAGTAATACTACTCTGTGACGCAGGTGCTACAAGCTGGAGTCTGGAAGCGTCTAATGACCTTCGCAGCCCGCTTCCTGCAGGGCGTGACCCACAGGAGTCTCGATACGTTTTCTATCGCTCTGTGGTGGCTACACAACAGCTGGTCTAACCTCAGGCTCCTTTTTGGACAGGTAGCAGAAGGTTGAGGGCATTGTTATCAGGTTTTAGTCTGCATGAACGAAAGAAGTATGTCTGGCCCTTACTTCTTTCTTCATCATCCCCTCTACGGGGAAGCAGCATCCTGGTCTCTGCATAGCTGACCTCGAACCTCTGCAGATAAACCATGCTTCCTTGTGTTCCGAGTATTGAGTCAATACTGTCGCGTCCCCCATACCCTGACGAGGTGGTATTGGGAACGTCCTAACCCAGAGTTCCTTCTGGAACTGCAGGTCAACTGCCTAGGACGGGTCACACTTCTTCCTTCACACACAAGCTTACGTAGGCCACATGGTTCCTTGCGGAGCAAGGAACTTGTGAGGTGCAGGGACTCCTTTTCTCGAGTGCGACTCACTCGGATTCTGAGTCCCCGGGTAAAGCCAAAGCCAGTATGGCTGGGGACTTTCCACCCTTCCTAAGGGATAAGTTACCCTTTGTAAATAGCGTGGTTTGTATTTCGGTTACGGAACAAATGACAAATTCGAAGATAATTTGTATTTTTCCTAACCATACAAACCTTAGCTATTTACACATATTTGCCCGCCAGCCCTGTCCCCCAAGACAAGTCCTACCTCTAAGTGAAAGTGAGTATTCACCTGTGTGTGAGGGGGAGGAGGGGTAGCTAGCTACCACTCCCCTACCCCCCCTCCCCCGCTAACTAGCGCGGGGGTAATACACCCTCGTTAAATTCTAATGGCTCGCCATTTCAGCTACGCTAAAAGTAATACCCTTTGTAAATAGCTAAGGTTTGTATGGTTAGGAAAAATACAAATTATCTTCGAATTTGTCATGTTTTGTAAACATTTTTTCATCATATACTCATTTTTCCAGTTGGGGATTAATTGAGGAATATTGTTATTTTTGAGCCCAAGAAAAGCCAATAATGTATATAGGCACCTCTGTTAATCACTCGGAATTCTTTTTAGATTATGATACAGGTGGAAATGTCCAAAACATTAAGAGGATATGATCCGATATGGAGATATATTCTGTAGGGGAGTAAAAAAGTCATGTTTTACCTACAGTAATATATGTTCATAGACCAGATAAAAGTATTTTTAATATCACTTTATATACCAAATAATTTTTTACATTTGTCGGTTATAGTAATACAAATATATTTCTACAGAAGAGGAGGTGCGAACAGCTCCACAACTTATGCCGAAAACAGCTACATTATACGTTCAGCTAATAGAAGGAAGTGGACTCATTAATTGGCCCCCATAACTACTGAAATACCTCAATCTTCGACCTCCTAGACTTCGACCTCCTAGACTTCAGTAAGGAACAATTCACATTTATTACATAGGCCAATGTTTTAATTATAGGTTTGTATGTGAAACAGTTTTGGCATCTGGTGGGTTATTTCAGGTAGTTTAACCCATTAGTAAGTAAAGAGAAATACCTGGAATCCTAGGGTAGGTAATTTGAGAGTGGTTATGGGGACCACTTGAAAGCTGGGCCTGCCCTCGGACCTGATCTTGGGCCATGGACCCGATTTAGGTGTAGATATACCTTCAAACCTTGTGAATTTATCCCAGACCAGACTCCAAAAACAAAATCCTTCTGGCCGAGCAAAAACCAGTTGAATTATATGATTAATTAGATAATTAGAATACAGTAACGGCAAAATTCTACCCCATAAGTCAGGCTTGTGCATCACATCTGCTTGCCAGAACAGAGGAACGGTGAAATAATGTTAACCCTTTTACCCCCAAAGGACGTATTGGTACGTTTCACAAAACACAACCCTTTACCCCCATGGACGTACCGGTACGTCCCTGCAAAGAACTGCTATTTACATTTTTTTTTTAATATTTTTGATAATTTTTTGAGAAACTTCAGGCATTTTCCAAGAGAATGAGATCAACCTGACCTCTCTATGATGAAAATTAAGGCTGTTAGAGCAATTTAAAAAATATATACTGCAAAATATGCTTGAAAAAAAGATAACCCCTGGGGGTAAAGGGTTGGAAAGTTCCAAATAGCCTGGTGGTAAAAGGGTTCAAGTGTGAGCAAAGCAAGCTACGGCTGAGAAAAAAAACAGTTGTTCCGTAACCGAAATACAAACAACGCTATTTGCATGGGGTATTACTTTCGGCGTAGCTGAAATGGCGAGCCATTAGATTTTTAACGAGGGTTAACTACCCCCTCGCTAGTTAGTGAGGGGATAGGGGAGGGGTAAGCTAGCTACCCCTCCCTCCTCACACACCGATGAACTGGTCCACTTCGCTTTTGGCTCGGGTGGTGGGCAGATGTGACTGCTCTCACCCTCGCTTGGCAGCCATTAATGTTTTGTCTTTACTTAATTACTTACTTTTTCTTATACTTAATATATATATAAACATTCTTTATGTTTATGTATATATTTGGGTATAGAAATAAAGTAAGTTTCCTTTCCAGTGTTTGTGCTGTGTGTGTGTAGTGTATGACAACGTCACCGCATAATTCCAGGCCACCGCGGTTGCACGTTATGGGGCACGATCTCTTGGTCCTTCGGTCGTTCCTTCGATCGTTCCTTCGGCTCCCGATTTTCGGCCGCTGTGGGGAATCGTCATCGTTGGACTTTCTCCATTCATCTGTTTTCCCCGCTGTTCCTCCTTCCCTGCGGGGAACTTGGTCTCTCAGCGAAGGGAACGTGGGAGTTTAGTTTGACTACGGTCTCTCTTTCTACTCGAGGTCGTTCACCCTTTTACTACTACTATGTACTATTACGGTAGCCACTTTCCCGTTGCGGGTTGAGTTGCTATTCTGTTTATTTGTCTCAATCATTTTCAATGAATCTAATTGGATTTGTTAACTTTTCAGCTTTTGTGGAGAACACTTCCTTTCGGGGTTCAGTCGTTCTTACTATTTGTGAACATTCTTAAATGAATTACATAATTATAATTCTGTTATAATTCTGTTTTTGTTACAGTTCTCCGCCCTTCCCCTTCTCCGTGAATGTCAGTGGGGGAGGAGGGCGCATACTTGGTTTGTAATTCTTATGTTCCTTTTCCCTCTGCGTTTCTCTTCGGAGTTCCTCCCAGGGGAATTTTTGTTAACTAATTATTTATTTTATGAATAGAACTTACCTGGCAGTTATATATATATAGCTGAGTCTCCGACTGCGGCAGAATTTAATCGAAAATCGCGGCAACCGCCTTGTGGTGGTTGTGTGGTTAGATGGTTAACAACCCTTACAGGGTGGTACTTGGAATCATTCCCATGTTCTGTTCCTCAGATTATCTCTGCCGGCCGGATCGACAACATCGTTGGTCCTCCTTTCAGAGTTTTTCGGATCACTTTCCCTTCATCGCCTTTTTGGACTTCGTTTTTGGTGAAGTACACTGTGTTGTGATTTGGCAATCGTGTTGTTTTTGTTTTTTGTCTTTTTTCCTTTATTATCATGAGTGAGAAAATTCATTATCGTGTTTGTGCGAATGATATTTGCAAGGTGAGGTTGCCGAAACTTTCGGTTGACCCTCACACTATCTGTATGGGTTGCAGGGGGTTTGAATGTGCTTTAGATAATAAGTGCAAGGAATGCGAGGTTTTAAGTGATGATGATTGGTTAGCTATGCAGCGCTATGTGCGCAAACTTGAGATTGATAGAGTTAGAAGAGCTAAATCAAAGTCTGCTAGTGAGCCTAGCTTAGATTTATCTATTGACCCTTTGCTTGTAACCCCTTTGGAAGGTATTCCTTCCCCAAATGTAGTGACTCCTGCCCCTTCTACAGGACCTGTGCCTACGGATGACCCTGGGTATGCTAAATTAGCTGCTGAATTGGAGGCCATTAAAGCACAGTTGGAGGCCTTTAAAGGTAAGGGTGTAGGTGAAATTAGTGCTTGTGAAAGTGCAGTGGAGGTGGCGACTGATCGAATCTGTCATACCCCTAGGTCTAGACCTCTACCAAGCTCCCAGGACCAAGGGAGAAGGCCCTCTTAATGAGAGAATGCCTTGATGAAGTCATTGAGCTTCAGCACGGCATTTCATTCCCGTGCTGAATCTTGGTGACGGGCAAGAGGGCTCTCGAACTTCGGGAAATTGCTCCCCCAGTTCGAATCTAAATTTCTCTCTTTCATCTTTTTCTTCTGCTTAATATTACTTCGACCTTCTCTTAATTTTATCAACTTTCTTTCATCTTGCTGTCCTATCTCTATGATTATTATTTTTCTTAGTTTTATATATATATGTAGATATATGCATATATATATATATTTATTTATTGTATTTGTTCATTTATTTATTTATCTATTTTTTTTTCTATTTTATTTAAATGGCGTGGATATTTCCACATTCGTTATTACTGCCTGCTTAGATGAATGGGAGAAGGGATCACGGTTGGGAGGTATTCGCATTCAAAGCTATATATGAGAGTATTGGATGATCTCAGCCATCCCAAAGATGGTTTGGACCTTTTTGGCGGAACTACTCTCAAGGGTTGGGTCATCGGAATCCAGGGGGATCCAATCCTTGAGGTGGGACTCTTGGCTTTTGGCCGGAAGCCCATCATTACAGATATGGGGAGGATGATTCCATATTACTTTGGTCTCAGTCCTAACAGGCGGGTTTAGCTTACACCTGTGCCTCTATATCTGTTTTGATGCTATCCTTCGGGTAGGGTATGGAGTGGACCATCGGGGAAATATACTCTCATTGTGCCGATAGTGGAGAATGCAAATTTCCTTCCCAACGTATGATACTTTCTTATAATTCTCAAGCAGGTACCCCAACAAAACAACAAAAAACCTGAAAATCCCATCCTTAAATATGGACCCTTCAAATACTGACTCCCCATCCCCTGGATTTGCTGACTCCCCCCCGGCACTGTTGACGACTTCTGCTACTGTAATTAAGGAAAACTCTGTTGACGACCTTCGAACTAAAAAGGACCACTCTACTGATGTTAAAAAATCTAACAATTTGGGTAACACAGGGAAACTACGATTCCTTCATGTTTCCCAAATCCCATTAGAGACAAATTATGATGATATATATAGAGCATTTGAGTGCTATGGATTGATAAAGGAAATAAGGATGAGACTTGGAGATGAAAAATGGGACTCTTGGATATCTTTTGAAAGTCACGATGAGGCGTTTAATGCCATAAGTAATATTAGTAGTATCAAAATTAACGAATTGAACATCATGGGAGCTCTTTGTGATAAGGTCCCAAAGGAATTGGATGTGTACAAACCTGCTGATTGGTTTGAAAAAGATAGAAATGTACCCATGCCTTCACAGAGAAAACCCAAACCACCAATGTGGCTCTTAGCTGAACCTAAAGGGATAATAGGGAATTATTTTAAGATATGTAAGTTTATCCAAAAAAAAGTAGGAACCATAGCACCTGGAGATATATCTCGTTTTGGGAAGAACAGTTATCTCATCCATGCCAAATCTTCGACTCAGTCTGCAATACTGTCTAACTTACAGACAGGCAGTGATGAAATTACATTGGAAATGAAACCTCATCTTAATTTTAGTTATGGAAGGGGAGTGGTCTTTAATAAGGACCTATACGAATTTACAGAGGAGGAGATACTTTCTATGTGTCCATTAAATGTATGGAAAGTGCATAAGATTCCTGGAACTTCAATGATTATACTCACTTTCCAGGATGCTGATGTACCTTTCCATATTTTTATTGAAAATGAAAGGATTAAAGTTCGGCCTTTCAAACAAAAGCCCCTGCAATGTTTTAATTGTTTTAAATTTGGACACCCATCCAAAGTTTGTAAAAATGGAAAATTGTGTGGTATTTGCTCCAAAACTTATCATGGAGAATGTACACTTGAGGCCAGGTGTTCAAATTGCAATTTGAATCATAAATCAACTGATAGGAGATGCGAACTGTATAAGTTGGAGGAAGCTGCCCTAAACAAATCAAGTTTAGAACACATAAGTGTGGGACATGCAAAAAGATTGTTGAATAAATCAACCAGCTATGCAAAGGCCTTAAAATCAAAGGTAAATTTACCACAGGAGACAGCAACCCCACCTAGCACTGCCAGTAATCCTAAGAAAAGAAATACAACCTCTGATAATAAAGTACTGCATGACAAGGTAATCATATCGCCTTCTGAGGCTTTGCCACAGCGTATTAAAAATGGGTCATTGCCCATTTCTGTACAGCCTTCGTCCCCCATTACCAGCAATAGTACTAACCTCTCCCAGGCCATGTCCTTGCCTGATTTGATGGAGATGCCACCTGACACCAAGTTACCAGGTGCACCTGTATTGGGGAAGGTGCAAAAACCTGGTAGCTCAAAACCTACTAATCGGAAAAGAGAGAGACCTCCATCTCTCTCGCCCCCCTCCATAAGAAATATCAAAATTACGACGTCAAATAAGTATGACGATTTGTCAGTTGATATTTCTGATCTGGAAGTCAATTTAAATAAATCGGAAATTCAAGTGGAGGTCCACCAACCTCCTCAACAATCAGATCAAAAAGACAAAAAGAAAATCATAAATTCTAAACCCAATCTATCAAGACCCTCTTTAATAAAACCACCAAAAAATAGTGTTAGATCAAACACTGCTAATGGGAAGACTCCATCCAAGGGGTCTACCAAATTATAAACCATAGTTTTTTCCTCCATTTTGCAATGGAATTGTCAGGGTTTAAGGGCCAAATATGAAGAACTTAAGCTCCTTATTCATGAGCATTCCCCCATAATTATTTGTCTACAGGAGAGCAAACTTGATCATAATACCCCTTGCCCTCGCGAATACATTAGTTATAGGACACCATATGATCACCAAGTGGGGAGCCATGGCGGAAGTCTCATATACGTTCGTCGAGATGTTCCCCAAGTTTCTCTGTCTCGTACACCTCTGCAGGCAGTGGTTGTACAGATCGACATAGGGCGAAAATATACAATTTGTTCTCTGTACTTGCCTCCAAATGATAACATTTTGTATGACAATTTAGTGGAGGTTATTCAACAACTCCCTCAACCTTTCCTTTTACTTGGAGATTTGAATGGTAGACACCCTTTGTGGGGTGATGTTTTAGCAAACACGAGGGGAAATATCATAACATCAATTGTGGAAAATGAAGATGTGGGACTCCTTAATACAGGAGAGCCCACACACTTTCATGTCCAGACAGGTACCTTGTCATGTATTGACCTATCAATCGTAAGCTCTAATTGCCTTCTCGACTTTGATTGGAGAACATTAGATGATTGGCATACTAGTGATCACGCACCAATCATTATAAACACCAACAATGGTCCACCTTTACAGGGATCGCCACGATGGAATCTTGACAAGGCGGACTGGGATAAATTTCGTGAACTAAGCGAAATTGAGGGGGATGCAGGACAAGTTGAAAATATCGATGATGCCATAGACTTACTGAATGGAACTCTCCATACAGCTGGAGTCAATTCAATTCCCAAAACAACAGGGTTATTCAAACGACGACCCGTCCCGTGGTGGTCTTCAGAACTAACTGCCCTCCACAGAGCCACAAGAAGATCTCTAACACGATTGCGTAGACGCAGAACTGATGAGAATTTAATTATGTACAAGAAATGTAGAGCACAGTTCCGTCGTGCCATGAAAGAAGCAAGGCGCCAGTCATGGATGTCTTTTGTTTCCTCCATTAACAGTAGGACACCACCATCTGCTGTGTGGAGGAAAGTAAAAAAGATAGCTGGCAAATTCACCCCCAACCCACCACCAGTGTTGAAGGTGAATGGCCAGTATGTAACCGAAGCAAATGATGTTAGCAATGCCCTGGCTAATCATTTTTCAAATGTATCCAGCAAGTGTGAAGGAGCCCCTGGTCACCAGTATAGGAGCACTGAAGAAAAGAAAATTTTAAATTTTGCAACAAGAAGGGAAGAGTCGTATAATTCTCCTTTCATTGAAAGAGAATTTGATTCCGCACTTGCTCATTGCAATGATACAGCCCCTGGACCCGATGGAATTCCATATGCAATGATTAAACATGTACATTTTAATACAAAGCTATTTATTTTAAGTATTATTAATAGAATATGGCATGATCATAGTTACCCAAGTGTTTGGGAACTAGCCATTATTTTAGCCTTTTTAAAACCCGGTAAAGACAAGTTTTTAGCAGCAAACTATCGTCCAATTGCATTGACATCTTGTTTATGTAAAATCATGGAGAAGATGGTCAATGCAAGGCTGGTGTGGTACCTTGAAAAGAAAGGTATTTTATCACCGATTCAATGTGGATTCCGAAAAATGCACTCAACGACTGATGTGTTGATACGACTAGAGTCTTCTATTTGTGAAGCCTTTGCTTCCAAACAGCACCATGTTACAGTATTTTTTGACCTTGAAAAGGCATATGATACCACATGGAGATATGGTATTCTTAAAACCATTCATGAATTGGGATTGAGAGGAGAGCTGCCACTATTTATTCAGGCATTTCTTTCACGTAGAGTTTTTCAAGTGAGAGTGGGGGAAACTCTATCAGAGAGTAAGTGCCAGGAAGAAGGAGTTCCTCAGGGTAGTGTGCTGAGTGTAACCCTTTTTGCACTAGCAATTAATGGGATATCCTCAGCCATTCCCCAGGATGTTCTCTCAACATTATTTGTGGATGATCTCTCAATATCATTTGCTGGCACTAAAATGGCAATGGTTGAGAGAAAAATCCAACTCTCTATTGATAAAATTATCCAGTGGGCTGACATGAATGGATTTAAGTTCTCGACAAGTAAAACTACCATTGTCCATTTTTGTCGTATCCGGGGAGTACATCCAGACCCGGATATATACATTAAAAGTCAACGGATACCATGTGCAAGAGAAGCTAAATTTTTAGGTTTGATATTTGATTGTAGGCTTACATGGGTTTCTCACTTAAAAGCATTAAAAGCTAAATGTGTTGAAGCTCTGAATATCTTAAAAGTATTATCCCATACATCATGGGGGGCAGACCGCAGTACTATTTTAAAATTATACAAGGCCTTGATTTTTTCCAAAATTAGTTATGGTTGTGAGGTATATTCTTCAGCCACCTCAAGCCGGTTGAAAATATTAGACTCGATACATCATGCAGGTATTAGATTGTCTACTGGAGCTTTTAAAACCTCGCCTATCCCAAGTCTCCTTGTTGATGCTGGAGAGTTACCTCTAGACCTTTACCGAATGTCTTCCATTCTTCGGTATTGGTTTAGATTGCAAAGACTCCCTAACTCTCTAGCCTTTCAGACTGCAAGCCTTGTAAGACACGCATCATACTTTGAGTTGCACCCAAAATCTCCTCAACCCTATGGCTTTCGGGTGAAACGATTATTAAATAGTCTGGATATAATTAGAAATAAGGTACTTCCATTCAAGGTATCATCAACGCCTCCATGGAAGTTACCAGAGATATCTTTTTGTAAATATTTTATTGGAGATAAGAAGAATATGTCAGACATAGAAGCCAGGTCTCTTTTTAATGAACATGTTAAAGAACATAGAGGATCAACTTTTATCTATACTGATGGCTCCAAATCTGATGCTGGCGTTGGATTTGGAGTACATAGTAATGGTTTTAATTGTAGAGGTGCACTTCCTCTGACCGCTTCCATATTTACTGCCGAACTGTATGGCATATTAACCGCTATTGAGAAAATAGCATTGGAGAAGGAGGGTAATTTTACAATTTTTAGTGATGCAAGGAGTGTCCTTCAAGCTATGGAAGTTTTTAATTCTAATAACCCTCTAGTTTTAAAGATTTTAGAATGGCTTCTCATTATTGGACGGAGAGGTATAACAGTTCAATTTTGTTGGGTTCCAGCACATGTAGGTGTGTCTGGGAATGAGAAGGCAGATTCACTGGCTAAGGAGGCTGCATCCGAGTTGCTGCCAAGAAGGTATCCCATTGCCTGTAATGATTTCTTACCTGTCATCAAGAACTTGGTTTGCAATAAATGGCAACAGCAATGGGATAGTCAAGATGGCAATAAAATGCGAGAGATAACAAATGACATATCTCCTTGGAGGTATAATATGATGCCCCGAAAATGGGAGACGTCTCTTTGTCGTCTCCGTATTGGTCACACTCGGTTGACACACGAGTTTCTGCTGAAGGGCCAACACCAACCGTATTGTGATGACTGCTTAGTACCTCTAACAGTAAGGCATTTGCTGACCGAATGCCCCAATTATAACAACTTGCGGAATAGATATTTGTTTGAGGCTCGAGGTGAGGGTGGCAGGTTCATCCTTGCCAAGATTCTTAGAAATGATGTGTCCTACCATGCAAGTGGCATTTTTAGATTTATTTCAGAAGCAGGTCTTCTGAAAAATATTTAACTTTTATTACATTCAACTTTTATGATTTTAATTGAATACTCTTTTATTTTTTATTTTATTTTATCTTTTATTTTTGTATACATAAATTAAATGTTACCGGCGTCAATGACCTCAGATGTCAGGATGCCTGAAAACTTTAAATCAATCAATCAATCAACCAATGGAGAAGGTACGTCGAAAGCCGAAAGGGGGTGAGAGGTGCTTATCCTCGGTCAGTCGTCGCCTCAGACAGTCCTGTTGCAATCTCCCAGGCTGCTCTTGACCGCCGTAGGAAAGGCGTGTCGGATACGTTTGTGTCTTCGCCTGATCGTTCTCCCAGACGTAATTGGCGTTACGAATCAAGACCAATGAAGAGAGGGTGGAACCGGGACGTGCAGTCTCGCTCTCCCTCTCCTGGTTCGAGTAGCAGAGACCCTGATCCTTCGGAAGACGATTTCGATGTTCCTGTTAAAAGGGCGAAACAGAGAGTCCATTACCTCTTTACAGTACACACGAGCTGGATGTTTTTCTTTTTTCGTGAGTGAAGTGAGCAAGGACGTGCAGAAGGGGGGTGCTAGGGGTGCCCAAGCACCTGCCCCTTTTGCTACTGTATTAAAAGTGCCCTTTTGAGAGGGATGTATTATAAGCCCACTGCCTATGCCACCTATTTGTGTCAATGATAATAATAATAATAATAATAATAATTAACACGGTTGTAGTATTCACCTCAGAAAGATGCCATGTTCTGCTTCAGCTGTCGTCTGTTTTTGAATGATGAAAAGTACAGGGGCCGAGTAGCTTGGAATTCAGAGGGCATAAGCCGTTGGAGGACAGCTTTAGAGAAAATAAAAGGAGCATGCTAGTTCAGAATCTCACATGATTGGTATGGTTTGATGGAAAGGCTTCCAAAGTCAAGCATTAGATATTGCTTTAGAAACAGCTAATCAGGAAGTACAAGCTGCTAGAGACGAAGAGAAGCAGAGAAACAGAGAAATTTTATGTAGGTTGATCTCCATTACCCTATACTTGGCAAGAAAATGTTCAGCAAGTATGACAGTGTATTTAAATTGCACCTTGATGTATTTAAAAAATAAAAAAAAAAAAAACACTGAAAAGACCCCAAGTGTCATTGCTTTCAAATAACATAGATGATATGCGTGGACAAGGATATGATGGGGCAGCAAGTATGAGTGGAATATACAATGGATTACAGTCCAGACTCCAAAGACAGAACCCAAAGGCACTCTGTGTACACTGCCATGCACACAGCCTAAATCTAGTATTAGTCGAAAGTGCAAAATCAAGTATTCAGTTTGTAACTTTTTTTCAATTCGGTGGAGAAACTGTATGCTTTTATTACTAACTCTTCAAAACGGCATGCTGCTTTCATGGAGATCCAGAAAGCAATTTATCCAGAAGACCGCCCACTTGAACTTGAGAAGCTATCAGACACAAGGTGGGCTTACAGAGAGTCAGCTCTTAGAACCATGAGGAAGGTCATCCCAGCTCTGAAGCAATTTTTAGGAGAGATAGTGCAAAAACATCCTCCTGATGCATCAGCAGGGGATGCCTCAATTTTGCTGCAAAGTATTAACTTTGAATTTCTTGTTCGTCTTGAGATTACCTCCCCAGTTTTTCAAGAAACTGCCTATGCCTCTAATGCCCTACAACAGAAAGACTTTGATTTGGCTGCCTCCTACGCAATTGTGGATGGAGAGCTACAAAGTTTGAAAGAATTAAGAAATGATGAGAAGTTTCAGGAGATTTTTACAAATGTTGAAGAGAGAGCTGATTCCATGGCCATCGACCTCCCATCTGGGATTCCTGGACAAGGCAGAAGAAGAAAAATGCCTGAAAGATACAAGTATAGTGCTACATCTGCTGCTGAGGACCAGCAACATTAATCCTTGGATGAGTACTACCGTATGAGAGTATTTTATGTGTTTATAGATACAATATCTCAAGAGCTAGAAAGAAGATTCAAAGGTGGAGACAACACAACATGGGGTATCCTAAATGTCTTTCGTTGTATGACAGTCCAAGATAACTGGAAAGAACCTGTGAATGAAGAGGCATTCAAGTCATTGCAAAAATTATGCCAGTTTTATGAGTTAGAAGAGGTAGACAAGCTACGGTTGGAATTAAAGATCTTCTATTCCTCATTTCCTTGCCTGCCACAGACCACTGCAGCTACAATGCTCAACCTGATGAAAGAAAACAATATCCAGGAGATATTGCTACTTATGCTTGAACTCTTAACAATTTATGCCACTCTTCCCGTCACAACTGCAACAGTGGAAAGGACCTTTTCCAAACTCAAGCTGGTGAAGACAAAGCTACGCAGCCTGTCCAGTGAGGAGAGGTTATCTGATCTTTTGTTGCTAACAGTTGAAAAGGATATCACAATTAACAACAGTGAAGTTATCAGCATATTCAAAGAAATGCCACACAGAAGGGTTCTCTTATAGATATAAAATGAGAAGGTCTGGTTATTAGCCAAGTGTATTGATCATACTGATTGATTTTCTTGCAGTCATTTATGTAAAAGTAATATACATAATTTTTCTTATCTTAAATTTCCTAGTTCTACAGGTAGTCAGTACTGTAGATTTTAGGTTTATAAAAAACAATAGCCCACTGGTACCTATGATATCAGTCATGTTTATCTCTTTCTTGAATTCTTAATGGCTATTTTAAATAAATTTGAAAGACTATTGAGCCGGTATATATTTAGCCTCATTCATTTCTATATTTTTGCCCTTTTTTTCACTTGAGCACCTGCCCTGAAAAAGTTCGTTGCACGTCCCTGGAAGTGAGTGCATGTCGGAGTAAAAACCATGAGATTTTGGTAATATTTCTAAAGAGTCCTTAATAGTTTTTGCTCTTGCGCGAAAAAAAAAAAAATCAAGTTCCCATGTACTGGTAAGCGGTAATGGCTGGGTGGGACTCTACCAAAATATTACCCAAAAACCAATATATGATTATCTCAATCAAGTACAAAGGTATTTATAGTACAATGAATACTGCTCTGAATGACTCCATAGAAAATAGGGTGGAAAGATGCCGTTTTCTATGCATCTAGAAGTCCTGGCAAACAAAGGTTCCTTTTTTTATTTTTTACCGTGTTTCACTGCTATTACTCCGTTTTGATTATGGTAGTTGTTTATGTATTACGATGAGTGGCGTAAACAACAAAGGTTAAAAAAAGTTAATTTAAGTATCGATACAATTAGTCTGAAAATTTTAAGGTGTTTTGAATGCAATTAATGTCGGAACATAGAACATTGACATAACTTTTCAGTTATGGTAGTCGATCCACTATAACTCAAAAACTATGGGTTTCTGCCTGGAATCTTTATCAAAAGCTTTCAAAACACCACAAAATACATTACTAAAATCCTTTTATTGCACCATTCTATAATTTTGCTCAGATTTTCATATAAATAAGTATGTTTTGCAAAAATTTTTCATCATATACTCCTTTTTCCAGTTGGGGATTAATTGAGGAATATTGTTATTTTTGAGCCCAAGAAAAGCCAATAATGTATATAGGCACCTCTGTTAATCACTCGGAATTCTTTTTAGATTATGATACAGGTGGAAATGCCCAAAACATTAAGAGGATATGATCCGATATGGAGATATATTCTGTAGGGGAGTAAAAAAGTCATGTTTTACCTACAGTAATATATGTTCATAGACCAGATAAAAGTGTTTTTAATATCACTTTATATACCAAATAATTTTTTACATTTGACTGTTATAGTAATACAAATATATTTCAACAGAAGAGGAGGTGCGAACAGCTCCACAACTTATGCCGAAAACAGCTACATTATACGTTCAGCTAATAGAAGGAAATGGACTCGTTAATTGGCCCCCATAACTACTGAAATACCTCAATCTTCGACCTCCTAGACTTCAGTAAGGAACAATTCACATTTATTACATAGGCCAATGTTTTAATTATAGGTTTGTATGTGAAACAGTTTTGGCATCTGGTGGGTTATTTCAGGTAGTTTAACCCATTAGTAAGTAAAGAGAAATACCTGGAATCCTAGGGTAGGTAATGTGAGAGTGGTTATGGTGCCCACCCACTAGAAGCTGGGCCTGCCCTCGGACCTGATCTTGGGCCATGGACCCGATTTAGGTGTAGATAAACCTTCAAACCTTGTGAATTTATCCCAGACCAGACTCCAAAAACAAAATCTTTCTGGCCGAGCAAAAACCAGTTGAATTATATGATTAATTAGATAATTAGAATAACGGCAAAATTCTACCCCATAAGTCAGGCTTGGGCATCACATCTGCTTGCCAGAACAGAGGAATGGTGAAATAATGTTAACCCTTTTACCCCCAAAGGACGTACTGGTACGTTTCACAAAACACATCCCTTTACCCCCATGGACGTACCGGTACGTCCCTGCAAAGAACTGCTATTTACATTTTTTTTTTTTAATATTTTTGATATTTTTTTTTGAGAAACTTTAGGCATTTTCCAAGAGAATGAGATCAACCTGACCTCTCTATGATGAAAATTAAGGCTGTTAGAGCAATTTAAAAAATATATACTGCAAAATATGCTTGAAAAAAAAGATAACCCCTGGGGGTAAAGGGTTGGAAAGTTCCAAATAGCCTGGTGGTAAAAGGGTTCATGTGTGAGCAAAGCAAGCTACGGCTGAGAAAAAAAACAGTTGTTCTGTAACCGAAATACAAACCACGCTATTTGCATTGGGTATTACTTTCGGCGTAGCTGAAATGGCGAGCCATTAGATTTTTAACGAGGGTTAACTACCCCCTCGCTAGTTAGTGAGGGGATAGGGGAGGGGTAGCTAGCTACCCCTCCCCCCTCACACACCGATGAACTGGTCCACTTCGCTTTTGGCTCGGGTGGTAGGCAGATGTGTCTGCTCTCACCCTCGCTTGGCAGCCATTAATGTTTTGTCTTTACTTAATTACTTACTTTTTCTTATACGTACTTAATATATATATAAACATTCTTTATGTTTATGTATATATTTGGGTATAGAAATATAGTAAGTTTCCTTTTCAGTGTTTGTGCTGTGTGTGTGTAGTGTACGACAACGTCACCGCGTAGTTCCAGGCCACCGCGGTTGCACGTCATGGGGCACGATCTCTTGGTCCTTCGGTCGTTCCTTCGGCTCCCGATTTTCGGCCGCTGTGGGGAATCGTCATCGTTGGACTTTCTCCATTCATCTGTTTTCCCCGCTGTTCCTCCTTCCCTGCGGGGAACTTGGTCTCTCAGCGAAGGGAACGTGGGAGTTTAGTTTGACTACGGTCTCTCTCTCTACTCGAGGTCGTTCACCCTTTTACTACTACTACGTACTATTACGGTAGCCTCTTTCCCGTTGCGGGTTGAGTTGCTATTCCGTTTATTTGTCTCAATTATTTTCAATTAATCTAATTGGATTTCTTAACTTTTCAGCTTTTGTGGAGAACACTTCCCTTCGGGGTTTAGTCATTCTTACTATTTGTGAACATTCTTAAATGAATTTCATAATTATAATTCTGTTATAATTCTGTTTTTGTTACAGTTCTCCGCCCTTCCCCTTCTCCGTGAATGTCAGTGGGGGAGGAGGACGCATACTTGGTTTGTAATTCTTATGTTCCTTTTCCCTCGGCGTTTCTCTTCATAGTTCCTCCCGGGGAATTTTTTTTAACTAATTATTTATTTTATTTTCCCAGTTACGATCTGGTTTCTTCTTTTGCCTAATTGTGCCAACGAAGCAGAGCTGCCGTGTTTGTGCCTTGGGAGTCTGCTGTTGCTGCCACCTCTCTAGGACATCGTCATGGGCGTGTTCCCTTCTCTTAGAAGTTCTCACGTGACAACTGTCAGCTCTTTAGTTTATCTTAGAACACTCAGGAGGTTCACCTCCAGGGGTAGGTAACTTCCCTTCCGAGGGAGGTTCCCTTCCTAGGTATGAGTTTTTTCTCCTGCAGGGGGGAACTTATCTTGCCTTTATGATTCCTGGATGGTTTTTTCCTGGTCCTCAGGCGGTTATGCTCTTGGTGCTGAGCGACCGCTCTGTAACCATGCTCAAGGGGCTGAGCGGTTGCAAGGCCGGACCATGGAATTTCGTGCGACTATGCTCTTGTGGCTGAGCGGTTGCACCTGCAGCTATGCTCAAGGGGCTGAGCCGCTGCAGGATCAATCTTGTGACCTCTCTCGTTCGCGAGGGAGGCCACTCATAAGGACTCCTCTTTGGAGGATTGCTCCTTATAGGTCAGCTTGCTGATCCAACGGCCCTAAGGAGCGCCATCATTAGTGTCTTCTGTCTCTTCTACGAAGTGTTCACCTCTCTCGTTTGCGAGAGAGGCCACTCATAGAGACCCCTCTTCGGAGGACTGTTCTGTTCAGACCAGCCGGCTGTTCGGGACCTCTCCGCAGTTCGCCATCTCCTAGACCTGCTGACCTGCCGTCTCCGATCCTGGCTGCTGACGCTGTGAGCGCCTACGCATCCCGTTCTCCAACGGGCACCGGTCCCTTCGGTGCAAAGGGGCTTTTTCACGCTGTGAGTAATTCCCTTTAGCGCCAGGTATCCCCCACGGGCCAACGTTTTCCTGCGCGCGCGCAAGCGCTCGCCTACTGTTCCTGCTGTTCCTGAGAATTCCATCTAGAGGAATCCTGTTCCAGTCCTGATCGTCCCAGTTCCGGATCGTCCTGTCAGCTGTCCCTTCATCTTAGCGCACGCGTGCGCTCGTGCTCGCTGATGATCTTTCTACGCCAACAATCTTCGTACGTGCGCTAGCGCCGATGACCCTCTTACACGCGCAAGTGCTGACGTTCTTCGTACGCGCGCTAGCGCCGACGATCTTCTTTTGCGCGCCAGCGCTGACGATCTTCGCGAGCAAGCGACGACGATCTTTTGAGCGCCGATGATCATCTTACGCTCGCAAGCGCCAACTTGAGCACCTGCCCTGAAAAAGTTCCTTGCACGTCCCTGGAAGTGAGTGCATGTCGGAGTAAAAACCATGAGATTTTGGTAATATTTCTAAAGAGTCCTTAATAGTTTTTGCTCTTGCGCGAAAAAAAAAAAAATCAAGTTCCCATGTACTGGTAAGCGGTAATGGCTGGGTGGGACTCTACCAAAATATTACCCAAAAACCAATATATGATTATCTCAATCAAGTACAAAGGTATTTATAGTACAATGAATACTGCTCTGAATGACTCCATAGAAAATAGGGTGGAAAGATGCCGTTTTCTATGCATCTAGAAGTCCTGGCAAACAAAGGTTCCTTTTTTTATTTTTTACCGTGTTTCACTGCTATTACTCCGTTTTGATTATGGTAGTTGTTTATGTATTACGATGAGTGGCGTAAACAACAAAGGTTAAAAAAAGTTAATTTAAGTATCGATACAATTAGTCTGAAAATTTTAAGGTGTTTTGAATGCAATTAATGTCGGAACATAGAACATTGACATAACTTTTCAGTTATGGTAGTCGATCCACTATAACTCAAAAACTATGGGTTTCTGCCTGGAATCTTTATCAAAAGCTTTCAAAACACCACAAAATACATTACTAAAATCCTTTTATTGCACCATTCTATAATTTTGCTCAGATTTTCATATAAATAAGTATGTTTTGCAAACATTTTTCATCATATACTCCTTTTTCCAGTTGGGGATTAATTGAGGAATATTGTTATTTTTGAGCCCAAGAAAAGCCAATAATGTATATAGGCACCTCTGTTAATCACTCGGAATTCTTTTTAGATTATGATACAGGTGGAAATGCCCAAAACATTAAGAGGATATGATCCGATATGGAGATATATTCTGTAGGGGAGTAAAAAAGTCATGTTTTACCTACAGTAATATATGTTCATAGACCAGATAAAAGTGTTTTTAATATCACTTTATATACCAAATAATTTTTTACATTTGACTGTTATAGTAATACAAATATATTTCAACAGAAGAGGAGGTGCGAACAGCTCCACAACTTATGCCGAAAACAGCTACATTATACGTTCAGCTAATAGAAGGAAATGGACTCATTAATTGGCCCCCATAACTACTGAAATACCTCAATCTTCGACCTCCTAGACTTCAGTAAGGAACAATTCACATTTATTACATAGGCCAATGTTTTAATTATAGGTTTGTATGTGAAACAGTTTTGGCATCTGGTGGGTTATTTCAGGTAGTTTAACCCATTAGTAAGTAAAGAGAAATACCTGGAATCCTAGGGTAGGTAATGTGAGAGTGGTTATGGGGCCCACCCACTAGAAGCTGGGCCTGCCCTCGGACCTGATCTTGGGCCATGGACCCGATTTAGGTGTAGATATACCTTCAAACCTTGTGAATTTATCCCAGACCAGACTCCAGAAACCAAATCCTTCTGGCCGAGCAAAAACCAGTTGAATTATATGATTAATTAGATAGTTAGAATAACGGCAAAATTCTACCCCATGCAGCAAGCTTGTGCATCACATCCGCTTACCAAAACAGAGGAACGGTGAAATAATGTTAACCCCCAACGCTCTTTGGAACTTTCCAACCCCTAACCCCCAGGCGTTTTTTTTTTTTTTTTCAAGCACATTTTGCAATATATTTTTTTTAAATTGCTCTAACAGCCTTAATTTTTGTCATAGGGATGTCAGGTTGGTCTCGTTCTTTTGGAAAATGCCTGAAGTTTCTCATAAAGTTATAAAAAATATGCAAAAAATGTAAAAAACAGTTTTTTGCAAGGACGTACCGGTACGTCCATGTGGGTAAAGGGATGGGTTTTGTGAAACGTACCAGTACATCCATTGGGGCTTGAAGGGATAAAGTGCAAGCAAGCGAGCTACGGCCGAGAAAAAACTAGATTAACTAAGTGATTAATTAGATAACATATCAAGTTTGAGATGACATAAGCATTTTCATCATCTCCAATTGTGTATACAGTATACTCCAACTGAGCTCCAGATATAATTCCTTTTACACTAGATGGCAGCACCAGTCAGGTCTGAGTTTTTTCTCCTCATATCTAATTAATTAAATGAGTTATATATGAGGCCGCGGGGGCATAAAAACAAGAATAGTGCCAACGTTATCCCTGCGTGTCGTAAGAAGCGACTAAAAGGGACGGGACGAGGGAGCTAGGAACCTCCTCTCCTGTATCTACATCCTGTGAGACATCGACAAAGAGATGGAGCTGGGGGGAGAGTGACTGCTCCCCGCACTCTAGTTTTGGGGTGTTTGAATGTGAGTGGATGTAGTACGATAGAGAGTAAAAGATGTGAAATTGGAAGTATGTTTAGGAATAGAAGGATGGATGTATTAGCCTTGTGTGAGACGAAGATAAAAGGAAAGGGTGAAGTGATGTTTGGTGAAATGTCTGGTAGAGTGTCTGCGATTGAAAGGGGAAGAGCGAGAGAGGGTGTGGCTTTATTGCTGAGTGAATGGATGACAGGTAAAGTAGTGGAATGGAAGGAGATATCATCTAGGTTAATGTGGGTAAGGGTTAGGTTGGGTAGGGAATGTTGGGCGTTTGTCAGTGCGTATGGGCCAGGTAGTGAGAAAAGTGAAGAAGAGCGGAATGAGTTCTGGAATGAATTAACTAGGTGTGTAGAAGGACTGGGTAGAAGGAATTATGTAGTTGTCATGGGTGACTTAAATGCTAGAGTGGACGCTGGAGAGGTAGAAGGTGTCATTGGGAAGTATGGCGTACCAGGTGAAAATGAGAGTGGTGAGAGACTGGTAGATATGTGTGTTGAGCAAGAGATGGTGATAAGTAATAGCTTTTTCAAAAAGAAAGATAAAAATAAGTATACATGGGTAAGAGTGGCAAATGGAAGAGTAGTAGAAAGGGCATTAATGGATTATGTGTTGATAACTAAAAGAATGTTTGGAAGATTGAAAGACGTGCACGTGTTTAGGGGTATGGCTAACGGTATGTCTGATCATTTTTTGGTGGAAGGAAAATTAGTTGTAGCAAAAGAATGGGGGAATAGAATAGGTGGATGTCAAAGGGAGGTAGTGAGGGTTGAAGAGCTAATAAAACCGGGGGTAAAAAGTAAATATCAGGAAAGGTTGAAAATGATATATGACGAAGTGAAAGTAAGAGAAACTGGCAATTTAGAGGAGGAGTGGAAGTTAGTAAAAGAAAATTTTGTTGGGATTGCAAGTGATGTGTGTGGAAAGAAGGTTGTTGGAGGCAGCATGAGGAAGGGCAGTGAATGGTGGAATGAAGGAGTGAAGGTAAAAGTGGAAGAGAAAAAGAGGGCTTTTGAAGAATGGCTGCAGAGTAATAGTATAGAGAATATGAAAAATATAAAGAGAAAAATGTGGAAGTAAAGCGCAAGGTACGTGAGGCAAAGAGGCAGCTGACCTGAGGTGGGGTCAGGGATTAGGTCATTCATATGAAGAGAATAAGTAGTAGTTTTGGAAAGAAGTGAAGAGAATAAGGAAGGCTGGCTCAAGAATGGAAGAGACAGTGAAAGATGGAAATGGAAGGTTGTTAAAAGGAGAGGAGGCAAGGAAAAGATGGGCGGAATATTTTGAAAGTTTACTGAATGTTGAGATTAATAGGGAGGCAGATATAATTGCTGTTGCAGGTGTTGAGGTGCCAGTGATGGGAGATGAGAATGAGAGAGAGATTACAATAGATGAAGTGAGGAGAGCACTAGATGAAACGAGAGTAGGAAAAGCATCTGGTATGGATGGTGTGAGAGCTGAGATGTTGAAGGAGGGGGGTGTGACTGTACTTGAATGGTTGGTGAGATTGTTTAATATGTATTTTGTGTTGTCAATGGTACCAGTAGATTGGGTTTGTGCTTGTATTGTACCACTATATAAGGGTAAGGGAGATGTGCATGAGTGTTGTAATTCAAGAGGTATTAGTTTGTTAAGCGTAGTTGGAAAAGTGTATGGTAGAGTATTGATTAATAGGATCAAGGATAAAACAGAGAATGCAATCTTGGAAATACAGGGTGGTTTTAGAAGAGGTAGGGGTTGTATGAATCAGATTTTTACAGTTAGGCAGATATGCGAGAAATATTTAGCAAAAGGTAAGGAGGTGTATGTTGCGTTTATGGATCTGGAGAAAGCGTATGATAGAGTTGATAGGGAAGCAATGTGGAATGTGATGAGGTTATATGGAGTTGGTGGAAGGTTGTTGCAAGTAGTGAAAAGTTTCTACAAAGGTAGTAAAGCATGTGTTAGGATAGGAAATGAAGTGAGTGATTGGTTTCCGGTGAGAGTGGGGCTGAGACAGGGATGTGTGATGTCGCCGTGGTTGTTTAACTTGTATGTTGATGGAGTGGTGAGAGAGGTGAATGCTCGAGTGCTTGGACAAGGATTAAAACTGGTAGACGAGAATGACCATGAATGGGAGGTAAATCAGTTGTTGTTTGCGGATGATACTGTACTGGTTGCTGACACAGAAGAGAAGCTTGGACGATTAGTGACAGAATTTGGAAGAGTGTGTGAGAGAAGGAAGTTGAGAGTTAATGTGGGTAAGAGTAAGGTTATGAGATGTACGAGAAGGGAAGGTGGTGCAAGGTTGAATGTCATGTTGAATGGAGAGTTACTTGAGGAGGTGGATCAGTTTAAGTACTTGGGGTCTGTTGTTGCAGCAAATGGTGGAGTGGAAGCAGATGTACATCAGAGAGTGAATGAAGGTTGCAAAGTGTTGGGGGCAGTTAAGGGAGTAGTAAAAAATAGAGGGTTGGGCATGAATGTAAAGAGAGTTCTATATGAGAAAGTGATTGTACCAACTGTGATGTATGGATCGGAGTTGTGGGGAATGAAAGTGATGGAGAGAAAGAAATTGAATGTGTTTGAGATGAAGTGTCTGAGGAGTATGGCTGGTGTATCTCGAGTAGATAGGGTTAGGAACGAAGTGGTGAGAATGAGAACGGGTGTAAGAAATGAGTTGGCAGCTAGAGTGGATATGAATGTGTTGAGGTGGTTTGGCCATGTTGAGAGAATGGAAAATGGATGTCTGCTAAAGAAGGTGATGAATGCAAGAGTTGATGGGAGAAGTACTAGAGGAAGGCCAAGGTTTGGGTGGATGGATGGAGTGAAGGAAGCTCTAGGTGATAGGAGGATAGATGTGAGCGATGCAAGAGAGCGTGCTAGAAATAGGAATGAATGGCGAGCGATTGTGACGCAGTTCCGGTAGGCCCTGCTGCTTCCTCCGATGCCTTAGATGACCGCGGAGGTAGCAGCAGTAAGGGATTCAGCATTATGAAGCTTCATCTTTGGTGGATAATGTGGGAGGGTGGGCTGTGACACCCTAGCAGTACCAACTGAACTCAGTTGAGTCCCTTGTTAGGCTGGGAGGAACGTAGAGAGTAGAGGTCCCCTTTTTGTTTTTGTTTCTTTGTTGATGTCGGCTATCCCCCAAAATTGGGGGAAGTGCCATGGTATATGTATGTATGTATGATATATGAGGTCTGAAGAAGTAAAGATTACAGACTTGATAAGAGTGTCATGACTGAGATGGTGTGGGCATGTGGTAGGAAGGAAATGAGGAGGGCTTAGGAGGAACCTGTTAAAGTGGGAAGATCAAGAGGAAGGCATAGAATTAGATGGCAAGATAAGGTGAAGGATGATATGGAGAGAAGAGGTTTGGTGGAAGATGATGCCTTTGATCAAAGGCATTGGAGAGGGGCGCAACAAGCAACCGACCCCTTAATGTTGGGATAACAGTGGGAAGAAAAGCAAAGGAGAGAGTAGATATTAGTTCTGAAGTGTCATATGCTTATGCAAGTTTTATTTCTGTACATTAGATTAACAGTTTAAGGTATCGGGGAAAGCAATTTTCATCCCATCGGAATACTGTGCATTACATATTTACAGTATTTTAAAATTATTTCCTAGCATTCATTTTATGAAGGATAAACATAAACCATTTGGATTTATGAAAATTTCCTCCTTAGATCCCAGCACCATGACCCGGGAGACTATTCTGAACTGAAAGCATTATAAACAAAGTTTATAGGATGTGGATTTCAAGGTACTAGGCCACTTGACCTCGTTAGAGAGACTTGTTCCTCGTAGTTGACTCCTCCTATGAATGTTGCAATGGCATCTAAAGAGACTGGTTTTAGACCACAGATTCTCCTCTTGCCCTGTTCGCAGACCACAGATACTTTTCTTGCTCTGGTACCGATTGAGCAAGACACCAAACTCGACATACGTTGGTGGCTGGGCGAGGCAAATCTGTTTCAGGGGTCTCCCTTGTAGTGTCCCTTTTCAGATCTTATTTTTATGGATGTGACAAAGAGAGTATGTGGAACCCATCTCCTGAACCATCTGGCATCAGGACAATGGTTTCAGGAGGACGAGTCTCTTCATATCAATATTCGAGAGTTGATGTTAGCTTGTGTAGCACTTCAACACTTCCAGCCTCTTTAGTTGGTTATTTGGTTGCCTTGATGAACAACAATGCAACCATAGTAGTTTATGTCAACAAGAAAGGAAACACAATCTCTCAGCTTTTCTGTTAACTAGTCTTGTAGGTGTATGAATAGGTACGGTAGTTCTTAACGCTGTACTCTTCTCAGCATGGTTCATTCCTCATGAGAAATGTCGTAGCAGAAAAGCTGAGTCAGAGAGGTCAGATAGTTTGATCAGAAAGGCCTTTACATCCCCAAGCAGTGACAAGGTTCCTAACTTTGAAGGATTCCCTGATAATAGACATGTTGGTGACAAGCCTCAACAGAAAACTGCCTGTCTACTGATCACCAGGCATCCCTGGCACGGCCTCGATGGCTATGCTTTTCTGCCCTTTTGCCTTTTTTTGTAGGCTTTTAAACAAGGTATTTCCATCCTCAAACTTAAAGTTGACTCTAGTAGCTCCAAAATGGTTTCAAGCAGGAAGGTAATCTGACCTTCATGCTTCTACTAATAGAGCTTCTAATAATAGAGGTTCCGAGAGAGCTTCCCCCATGGCACAACTTGCTCCGTTAACCCCATAAACAGAGGTTCCACAATTCGTTAAAATCCCTATCACTTTATCACTTCATGGGTACAGGTTATCCAGCACCTCTTCTGAGAGAGTTTTTTTTTCACACATGATGTCTCAATTCCTCAGGAAATCCTCCTCTGTCATATATAGTACCGGGCAAAGTGGACAGCTGTGGTTGGTTCTGTCGACGGAGTACTTCTCCTCTCGGAGTTTCTATTCCATTAATAGCAGACTTTGTAGCTTATTTACTAAAGGAAAGATACCTCTCAGTCTCAGCAGTGAAAGTCCTTGAGCCAGATACTGAGAGGAGGGAATATTTCCCCTGTGGTAATTATCTATACTTATCAGGATTAGAGATTTGACCTGTCCTCCTCGTGAAATTTGACCTCCCGCTTGGGATGTAACCAAGGTTTTACAGTCTTTAAACAGAGTTCTTTATGAACTTTAGTAGTTAGTAGTGTGGTGAAGGCACCAGCCACCCGTTGAGATTCTACTGCGAGAGAGTTATTGGGTCCTTTGGCTGGCCAGACAGTACAGTACTACATTGGAGCTCTCTCTCTGGTTATGGCACATTTGTTTTCTTTGCTTACACATACAATGAATAGTCATTCTTTCCGCATTCTCCTCTGTCCTCATACATCTGACAGCACTCAGATTACCTAACAATTCTTCTTCGTTCAAGGGGTTAACTACTGCACTGTAGTTGTTCAGTGGCTACTTTCCTGGTAAGGGTAGAAGAAAGACTTCAGCTCTGGTAAGCAACTCATCTAGTAGGACACTCCAAAATTAAACATTGTTCTGTAATCTTTTACTCTCTTGGGTTAGAGTTCTCTTGCTTGAGGATACACTTGGGCAGACTATATTTTATTTCTCTTCCTCTTGTTTTTTTTTTTTTTTTCTTTTTGAAGTTTTTATACTTTATATATGAAATATTTATTTTAATGTTGCTACTGTTCTTAAAATATTTTACTTTAATTGTTCATTACTTCTCCTGTAGTTTGTTCGTTTCCTTGTTGCCTTTCTTCGCTGGGCTATTTTCACTGTTGAAGCCCATGTGGTTGTAGCATTCTGCTTTTCCAACTAGGCTTATATCCTAGCTGGTAATAATAATAAGAATAATAATAATAATGAGGCGAGTCTCAGATAGGGATCTTGCCCAAAATATTTTTTTTTCTGCTTGCTTTAACTTTGATTAAGCATTTAGGCAATCTAAACAGACACTCATATTTGTTCTCTCATTCTGAGCACTGGAGGTAGGTGTATTTATCTTTTGTTCCTTGATAACAGGGTTTCATCCTTTACAGTTTCATCACTTACCCAAGTAACCAATGATTCGGATGAGTTACTTTTGTGTCCTGTAAAGGCGCTAAGGTGCTACCTTAAGAGAACGAAGAATGCCAGACACAGGCTACAGAATCTGTTCCTAGGCACAAGTAGTGTGAAATAAGTCACCAAACATATAATCTTCTCTTGGCTGCATTAGACTATCAACAGAGCATTACACCCTACACCCCCCAGTACACCAGAGCAAGTTAAGGTGCATGGCCAGGAGAACATAGGAGTTGGTGCTACTCTGGCCTCTAAGAAACATCTCACAATGGCTCAAGTTTTAGACGCAGGAATATGGAAGCATCAAGCCACCTTCACTGTGCATTATTTGCAGGAATGCACTCACAAGTCTTTACATACATTTTGATTACTGCTCAAGAACAAAAGCATCATGTCTATTATAGTGGTTACAACGTAAGTGTAGGTTAAGAGTGAGAGTGTATGGCCATTTTTCTCTGTTCTTTCCGTCCATTTGGATATAGCTGCTGGAATCCCATGTAGCTGGACTGACATAAAGACAGGGAAGCCTCACTTATAGTTAACAGTTTTTCTATTACACGTCCTCCTTACAAGGGGAATGTATTCGTGCAGGATCAAATCATAAATTTTAAAAATAATTTGTATTTTTCCTAACGACACAAACCTGAGACCTTTACCTTAACTTCCTGCTTTCACCTCCCCGAAAGTCTTGGATGCCATCAGTGTGACTGTTAGTGTACTGCCAGGAGGGGCAGGGCTGCCAGTCACTAGACGGTAACTACCGGCTACTGCCAACGCCTTGTTATAAGCTTTTAACTGTCAAATTCCAGCTTTGCTTAAATCATTCGCATATCAAAGGGTTCAGGTTTGTATACATACATATACCAAGGCACTTCCCCCAATTTTTGGGGGTAGCCGACATCAACAAATGAAACAAAACAAAAAGGGAAATAGAAATTTTGAAATGTTCAATATTTAACTTAGCCGGTGATTATAATAGCTGCAACTCTGTTGCTTGACAGAAAAGTCTACGGAAAAAATTCGCCAGCGATCGCCACACAGGTAGGGGGTGTACTTCAACAGCGCCATCTGTCGTCCAGATACCCAGTACTCATTGTAAACAAAGAACTCAATTTTCTCTCTGTCGTGCTACCGGCAAGACCTACTAATTCGCTGTTGCTAACTGGATTTGTTTTCACAACTATTTGGTGAAGTACACTATTCTAGTTTTGAGCTTTCGCTGTGCAGGCTTTCTCTTCAAAAATCCTTGCATTCTTTTTTTTTGATTACGGATTATTTGTTGATGACTTTGGATAGTTTTTGAATTCCCCTTTGACCAATTCAAAATGGCTGACCCTTCTCAAGTCCCAAAATTTAGGAAGTGTAATGCTAAGGACTGTTCAAGGCGTCTTCCGAAGGCCTCTATCGACCCTCACACTGTTTGTTCCAATTGTCGGGATAAAACCTGTCAATTGGAAGATCGATGTGAGGAGTGCGTTGGGCTTTCGGAATTCGATTTTATCGAATTCCAAAAGTATACACGTAGGCTAGAGAGAGATAGAGTTAGGAGAAGTTCCTCTCGTTCTATTGACATTTCCTCTCCTCATGCCCCACAACCTATTCCTTCCCCTGTAGTGGTTGCTCCTAATCCCCCTTCTGGCACTCAGGAACCTTCGATGGCTGATATGATGCGTGCCATCCAAGCTCTGGGTGAGAGAGTTGAGTCCCTTGCTAGTGACCGTAACCAGCTCATGGCGGATGTCAAGGAGCTGAAGTGTAAAAGTGCAGTGGGAAGTGTAAAAGTGAGTGATAGTGTTGTGGATAGTGTTGCGCTTGAGGGTTCGTCTGTTCGTGCCTGTCGTCCTCCTAGTACGGGACCTCTTGCAAGCTCCCAATTCCAGGGGAGAAGCAATGTCGTACGACCAATGGGTTCGAGAGGCTTTAATCAGCAAACAGACGTTCCCTCCGTGGTACCGGGCGCATCTTCCCAAGATCGCCCCTGCCGCACAAAGACGAGAGAGCCCATTTATTCCTCGTCTTCGGAGGGTGTTTCTCGTAAGAAACAATGGACCAAGGTCTCACGACCATTAAAACGCAAGTCGGTCCCTTCCGCGCAAGTCCAACGGCCCAGCTGTAGCCACTGGGTCAGTTCGGACTCGCTGCAGTCTTCCGATGACTGCCCACCTCCTAAGAGAGGCAAAGCGGTACCGCCTCAGACAGTTACACCGTCTGTCGCCGCACCTGCTCCCGCAGACCCTAAGTGGTCTTTGCTGCAGAGCATGCAGTCCCAATTAACGTCTCTGATGCAGGACTTGCGTGCGGAGAAGGTTGCTGCTGCACCAGCTAGTACAGCCTCTTGCCTACAACCAACCACACACTCGGTTGTGCGTCCTGTGGACGCTGAGGCGACCTTCTTGCGCACTCCAGTTGAGAGAGTTCCGCCACCCATGCGTTCCAGTGTGCCCTGCCAGCCGCATGTTGACGTTCAGCGACGCACGGAGCCTTCCGTTGACGTTCGTGAGGTACAACAACCGTCAGAGTTGTTTTGTTTTGACGCGGTGCGTCAACCTCCGCAACCCAGTGTGGTTGCCTCTGCTCACCCACATCAGGCTAGACAGTCTGGAGTAGACGCTGTGCGTCCCCGCGCTGCTATGGTTGTTGCCAGCTCACAGACTGGGCAACAGTTCCATGACGTTGCGTCCGGCTCAGTCACGCATGCACCCGTGCGACCGGACTCAGCTAACCAGCCGTTACCTACTCCATTGCCGCTTCCTCCTCAATACTCGGATGATGGACTTTCTGATGATGATGGTGCTGCACACGTAGATGAACCACATTCGGATCTTGACGAGCCTAAGTCTACGCAACCCTCTTTGGACTTTAGGAAGGTTTTAGCACTGTTCAAAGAGATGTTTCCGGACCAGTTTGTGTCTGTGGCTCCGCGCTCTCCTCCGTCAGAGTTTGTTTTAGGTATGCCGTCATCCTCGCCTGCCTTTACTAGACTCGTCCTCGCACGCTCGTCCAAGAGAGCTTTACGAGTGATAGGAGAATGGATGCAGTCCAAAAAGAGTCTAGGGAAGACAGCCTTTACGTTTCCCCCTGCTAGACTCTCTTCTAGCCGAGCCTCCCTCTATTTGGACGACTGGCTTCTAAGAGCTTCTTCCAGTCGTCGCTGTCTGAAGGATCTAAAGTGGACTCTAAATCTGACCAAGGAATTGGGTCTCCTTGTCAATTTGGAAAAGGCTCAAGTGGTCCCATCCCAAACTATTGTGTATTTAGGGATGGAGATTCACAGTCTAGCTTTTCGGGCTTTTCCGTCGGCCCCCAGAACAAGCCAAGCCCAGTTATGCATCCAGAACATGCTGAAGAAGGAACGATGTTCAGTCAGGCAGTGGATGAGTCTGATAGGGACACTATCATCCCTGGAACAGTTCGTATCGTTAGGAAGACTACACCTCCGTCCTCTTCAATATCACCTAGCTTTTTACTGGAAAAAGGACAAGACGCTAGAAGCGGTCTCGATCCCCATTTCCGAGAAGATGAAGTCTTGCCTGACATGGTGGAAGGACAGTATCAGCCTCAGAGAGGGTCTGCCCCTGGCTGTTCAGACTCCCAACCACGTTCTCTTCTCGGACGCATCGGACACAGGCTGGGGCGCGACATTAGACGGTCGGGAATGCTCGGGAATTTGGAACTCGAGTCAAAGGACAATGCATATCAACTGCAAGGAGCTACTGGCAGTTCATCTGGCCTTGAAAAGCTTCAAGTCTCTCCTTCAAGGCAAAGTGGTGGAGGTTAACTCGGACAACACCACGGCTTTGGCGTACATCTCCAAGCAAGGAGGGACCCACTCTATGACGTTGTACGAGATCGCAAGGGACCTCCTCACCTGGTCAAAAGGTCAAAACATTTCACTAGTAACGAGGTTCATCCAAGGCAACTTGAATGTCATGGCAGATTGTCTCAGTCGGAAGGGACAAATCATTCCAACAGAATGGACCCTACACAAGGATGTGTGCAAGAGACTTTGGGCCACATGGGGCCAGCCAACCATAGATCTCTTCGCAACCTCGATGACCAAGAGGCTCCCAATATATTGCTCACCAATCCCGGACCCAGCAGCAGTTCATATAGATGCCTTTCTCCTAGATTGGTCACATCTAGACCTATATGCATTCCCTCCGTTCAAGATTGTCAACAAGGTACTGCAGAAGTTCGCCTCTCACGAAGGGAAAAGGTTGACGTTAGTTGCTCCCCTCTGGCCCGCGAGAGAATGGTTCACCGAGGTACTTCGATGGCTAGTGGACGTTCCCAGAACTCTTCCTCTAAGGGTGGACCTTCTACGTCAGCCACACGTAAAGAAGGTACACCAAGGCCTCCACGCTCTTCGTCTGACTGCCTTCAGACTATCGAAAGACTCTCGAGAGCTAGAGGCTTTTCGAAGGAGGCAGCCAGGGCGATTGCTAGAGCAAGGAGGACATCCACCCTTAGAGTCTACCAATCGAAGTGGGAAGTCTTCCGAAACTGGTACAAGTCAGTGTCTGTATCCTCGACCAGTACCTCTGTAACTCAAATAGCTGACTTCCTTTTATACCTGAGGAAAGAACGATCTCTTTCAGCTCCCACTATCAAGGGTTACAGAAGCATGTTGGCATCAGTCTTCCGTCACAGAGGCTTAGATCTTTCCAACAATAAAGATCTACAGGACCTCCTTAAGTCTTTTGAGACCACGAAGGAGCGTCGTTTGGCTACACCTGGTTGGAATTTAGACGTGGTACTAAGATTCCTCATGTCAGAAAGGTTCGAGCCGCTACAATCAGCCTCCCTTAAAGATCTCACCTTAAAGACTCTTTTCCTGGTTTGCTTAGCCACAGCTAAAAGAGTCAGTGAGATTCACGCCTTCAGCAGGAACATCGGATTTTCATCTGAAACGGCTACATGTTCTCTACAACTTGGTTTTCTAGCCAAAAAAGAGCTACCTTCTCGTCCTTGGCCGAAATCGTTCGATATTCCAAGCCTATCGAATATGGTTGGAAATGAACTAGAAAGAGTCTTATGCCCTGTGAGAGCTCTTAAGTTCTATTTAAGACGAACTAAACCTTTACGAGGACAGTCAGAAGCTTTATGGTGTTCAGTTAAGAAACCATCTTTGCCTATGTCAAAGAATGCTTTATCCTATTTTATCAGACTGTTAATACGAGAAGCTCATTCACATCTGAGTGAGGAAGACCAAGCTTTGCTGAAGGTAAGGACACACGAAGTTAGAGCTGTCGCAACTTCCATGGCCTTTAAACAAAATAGATCTCTGCGAAGTATAATGGACGCAACCTATTGGAGAAGCAAGTCAGTGTTCGCGTCTTTTTATCTTAAGGATGTCCAGTCTCTTTACGAGGACTGCTACACTCTGGGACCATTCGTAGCAGCGAGTGCAGTAGTGGGTGAGGGCTCAACCACTACAATTCCCTAATTCCATAACCTTTTTTAATCTTTCTCTTGAAATGTTTTTATTGTTGTTTTTGGGTTGTCCGGAAGGCTAAGA
The DNA here is from genome assembly GCF_036898095.1 of Palaemon carinicauda. NCBI lineage: Eukaryota > Metazoa > Arthropoda > Malacostraca > Decapoda > Palaemonidae > Palaemon > Palaemon carinicauda. Next base: position 8,908,681 of record NC_090743.1, read on the forward strand.
AGCCTTTCGCATCCTGGTTGATTTGGCGGGTGGTCAAATTCTTTTCTTGAGAAGCGCCTAGATTAGAGCTTTTGATGAGGTCCTGTTGTATGGGTTGCAACCCTTCATACTTCAGATCCTAGGGGTCGCTCAGCATCCTAAGAGGATCGCGAGGCTCCGTAAGGAAGACGTACTTAAAAAGGCAGAGTAATTGTTCAAGTCGACTTCCTTACCAGGTACCTATTTATTTTGTTTTTGTTATTTTGATAACTTCTAAAATGAAATAAAAAATTCTTAGCTCATAATGATGTAAACATATATTGCTGGTCTCTACCCACCCCCCTGGGTGTGAATCAGCTATTATAATCACCGGCTAAGTTAAATATTGAAAAATGTTATTTTGATAATAAAATAAATTTTTGAATATACTTACCCGGTGATTATAAATTAAAGGACCCTCCCTTCCTCCCCAATAGAGACGCAGTGGACCGAGGAGAAAATTGAGTTCTTTGTTTACAATGAGTACTGGGTATCTGGACGACAGATGGCGCTGTTGAAGTACACCCCCTACCTGTGTGGCGATCGCTGGCGAATTTTTTCCGTAGAGTTTTCTGTCGAGCAACAGAGTTGCAGTTATTATAATCACCGGGTAAGTATATTCAAAAATTTATTTTATTATCAAAATAACATTTTTTTTATATTTCCTTCATTGGCAGTAAAGAGTTCTCATACTATATTTGGTATGTTTTTTCCTGTGCTATACCTTAAAATAACAGAAAATTTTATTCATTGCCTGCAAAATTTCTTCCATTTAAAAAAAAAAAAAAATTGTGAACCCTGCTGTTCACGACTTCAAGTTCTGCATCTCTTCTCTACAAGAAGACACTGCAACTCCAAATACAGTAATGGAAGGAATGAGAAGAAAGATCCTGGGAAACATGTTTTTCTGGCTTCGTGGGACATTCAGATGCGATTTCCTTGCAGGCGAGGAAAAGAAAGGATCGCCCTGGATTCAAGTGCATGAAGTCGATCATGTCTGATCTATCCCAGTTCCCAGGAAGAACCTGTCAGGCGCACAGTGCTTATACACAGGAGTTGGGTAACAATAGATAAGATTCTCTGCCAATTAGGCTACCTGTGAGAGTATATTAACAGGTATCTAGTTACTTGTGTCCTATCCTAGGAAGTAGTTGCACAATAAATCTTGTAGCAAACCTAACTCCTTTCTGGTACAGGAAACATCTTTTGTTAAGATAGCAGCCTCCTGGCTAGTACAGTGGTAACGTGTTTGCCTCGCATTCGCGTGGCAAGAGATCGATCCCTGCCCAGGGCCGTGAGTTTAAGCTGTTTACTGGGGAGGCTACTGCTGTGGTAGGGCACCACAGAGGGGGGCTGGGCTTGCCCGGCTGACGTTCTGGTGAGCATCTATTCTGATGGAACTGGAACTGAAACCATACACCTTTAACCTTTAGTATAAGTCTAGAATGAGGGGTAAGGCCAACTGGCCCTTCTATCCAACCTTTTTTTCCCTCTCCTTGTGGTGAAGCAGTCGCTCCTTTCTTTGCTAGATTGGACACTAGGTGGAGGAAGCCACATGATTGAGCAACCTTTCATAACAATGAAAAACTTTTTTTTTATCTTCCCCGGCCTCCCAGAGGAAGAGAAGGACTTCTGTTGCCAAATGTAAGTAGACCCATTTCTCATAAAAGTACTCTCATTCAGACAACATCCCTCCAAACGGACGTAGATTCTTACTTGACCGTCTACCAGTCCTTGGCAATGACCAAGTCTAACACCTACCTCATCTTCATGCCCATGTTGTTAGGAGTTTGACAGGATTCCTAATTTTTGCTCCTGTAGAGGACCAAAGTGTTGACACATCCCTAGAAATTAAGTTAGCCAGTTATAGGGACTTCCTCCCTCCTAAGGATAAGTCTCCTATTACTGTATAGAACAAAGGTTTATTACATTTTTAAGGTAGATTTTATTTTATCTATACAAGCCTTGAATAGTTTGTTACCATCTCCTTCCTCAACCCCCCCCCCTCCCCCCCAAGTCCCAGATTTAAGGTCAAAGTGGGAGCTCAGTGGTTGGGTGGGTGGGCTTACTCGCCACCCTCCCACTTTGCTGAAAGTACACTCTTATTAAAGGACTCAAATTTGTAAAGTTAGGAAAAATACAAATTACTTTTGAATTTTTGGATACAGTTTTAATGCTTTAATTTCCCATAAATTTAAGCTATTGTACTCTTAAATCCAAATTTTTTACTTTTATATTATGAATTTACTGTGGGTTTAACAGCTTTTTCATTTATTAGTATTCAAAGTTTTAGTTCAACTTACCAGATGTGTTTGTATGTGTTTGTACAAGTTAGTGTAGTAAACAATATGGTCCTTATTCCATCATCTAATCCATATTTTCCTTCGATATACTGAGTTATCAATGTTACCAAAGAATTTATAGGGAAACTGGTCTGTCTAATCCTCATAAAATGTTTGTTATGGTCTTTAACCCTTTTACCCCCAGGCTATTTGGAACTTTCCAACCCTTAACCCTCAGGCGTTTTTTTTTTTTCAAGCACATTTTGCAATATATATTTTTTAAATTGCTCTAACAGCCTTAATTTTCATCATAGAGAGGTCAGGTTGGTCTCATTCTTTTGGAAAATGCCTGAAGTTTCTCATAAAGTTATCAAAATTATGCAAAAAAAAAATTTAAATAGTTTTTTGCAAGGACGTACCAGTACGTCCATGGGGTAAAGGGATGAGTTTTGTGAAACGTACCAGTACGTCCATTGCGGTAAAAAGGTTAATAGGGTAGGTCATCCAAAGGGTAGATTATCCAGTGCTTTTATAGGAAATGTAGTTCAGTTCTTCTTCACCCAAGGGGTTAACTACTGCAATGTAATTGTTCAGTGGCTACTTTCCTCTTGGTAAGGATAGAAGAGACTCTTTAGCTATGGTAAGCAGCTCTTCTAGGAGAAGGACACTTCAAAATCAAATCATTGTTCTCTAATCTTGCGTAGTGCCATAGCCTCTGTACCATGGTCTTCCAATGTCTCTTGTGTTAGAGTTCTCCTACTTGAGGGTACACTTGGGGACAGTATTCTATCTAATTTCTCTTCCTCTTGTTTTGTTAAAGTTTTTATAGTTTATTTTGGAAATATTTATTTTAATGTTGCTGTTCTTAAAATATTTTATTTTTCCTAGTTTCCTTTCCTCGCTTGGCTATTTTCCCTGCTGGGGCCCCTGGGCTTATACCTTCCTGCTTTTCCAACTAGGGTTGTAGCTTGGCAAGTAATAATAATAATCATCATCATCATCATCATCATCATCATCATCATGACAGAGCTTATTTAATGATTTGAGTGATAGAACGTCATGATTTGAGTGACAGAACTTACTTAATAGGGTAGGTCACCCTATGCTTTTATCAGAAATGTTGTTGAATTTGAGTGAAAGAACCTATTTTTAAAGTTGACAAGGTTTTATATTACATTCGACTTTCAGAAAATATCCAATTGGTTGCATAACATCTTTAGAGACATTCATTTTTTTTATATCAAGTGTGGTAGATCAAAGGCTATGCTAAAATATGATATATAAAGAAATTAAGTTTAGATAGGAAATGAGGAGGTCGGGTAACGCTGACTTCTTTTTATTACACGGACATAGAATAATCAATAAACCATGAAAAATAACATGTACGTAAGTTATTCGTATTTCTCTTGATTATTATCCCCTTCCCAGTCTAGTTTAGTGTTATTATTATAATCTCCCAATTTAGTTTCTCATAGATTAGTCGCATGATTACCGCCCATCACAGCGGGGTCAAGTTTAAGGTTCAAAAGTGGCGGTTATCTTGATCTCTGAACATAAAGTTGTATATACCAGTTATTCTAATGGTTAATCTTAAAAAGTGACATGTATCAAATTATCAAGAGTCAGGTTTTGACTATAAAATTAACATTTGTAGTAAAGATATTTTTATTTTATTTCAGATGCATTTATTTACCTGCACATTTGAAATCCAAAAGCTGAAGTCGGTAAACAAAAGTCTTTCTGGTGGGTAACAAGATTCCCTTAATATTATGGGAAGGAGATGGAAGATAAAGGAATGCTGAGGACACAAGAGTAAAAGATGATGACAGGAATGGAGGCAGTAATATTTAATTGACATCAGTTTAAAGATAAGTTAAAATTTTCATTATTTTAATTTTTCTCAGAAATTTACAACTCATTTAGGGTACATTGTAGGTATTAAATATCTATGGAAGGTAGCTTATTACAGTGTACAATATAGCGTTTAGTATATGCTATCTGAAAATTCCAGTAATTCTGAACTCAGGAAAGAAGTGTTCTCAAATAATTACATATTTGGTGAGATAAATATAGATTTTGACATTATTATACATTATTAATTTTATGTCTTTATACTATTGGGTTATTCTTTATACAAATATTTCTCAAAAGATAAATTCTCAAAAAGTCTTTATCAGTGATGCAGTAGCTAACGTAAACTTAGATAGTATACTTTCATTGGTCATAGATTTTAAACACTGCCATATTTCTTAAACTTGTAGTATGGTACTTGTTTAATAAATAATAATTGAAATATTGCCTTAAAATATATGAAATTTTAGCAGAGAAAATAACATTGATTATTTGTAAGTCTAGTATTTCACTTCATATGCACCCAAAAATTATTCATAATCTGATTTGACCTGTGACCCCTTGTTTGATGTCTGAGGCGAGTCCAGCTGCTTAATGACTTTTAACAGGATGTATTTGGTTGATTTTACAATTTTCCCTCTAGCACTGAAGTATAACTATTTCTGTCAATAGATCTAGGCATTCAGGTTTAATGGAAAATAGCGTTAGCTAATCAATTTACCAAAGTATTTTAAAGTGGCTTCTTACATAAATGTTAGCATTTTAAATATAAAACTTACCCGCTGGTTATATAATGGCTAAAGTCCCTGACGCCTCGGCAGGAAATTCAAAATCTCTTGCGCAGCTTAGCGCAGATATGCCAGGTGTACCCCAGCGCCCTTGCGGTACAACAGGTAGAACTATACTCAACCAATTCAGATTTTCTCTGAAGCCATAGCTGGCTGTACTATTGGAAATTCTCTCTCGTTTTCTTACTCTGTTTGGACGTTATTGGGTGATGTATTAACGTTTTTGAGTTTTGGCTTTCGCATATTTGTTTTATTTGATCTGTGATCACGTATTTATAACTTAAAAGGTAGGGTTAGAAGGTTTTTCAACCTATTTTAAACCTCACGAAAGCATAGGGACGAAATGTAAACATTTCGACCATTGATAACGTCACAGCCTCTTCCGTAGGCTAAAAGTCTGTCTTGCCTTTTACAAAGAATATAAGTGAATTTTATTCAGTGGAGAGTGCTTCTATTCGGACCTGTCGTTATCCTAGCCTTAGACCTCTGTCGAGCTCCCGGACCCAGGGGAGAAGTTAAGTCGAACGGCGAAAGGAATCGAAAGGGTAACCCTGGCGTTACAGTCTTTTAAGACCCGAACTGAAGTCCTCTCGAGCGTTTTCTGTCGATCACCAGAACGCTCACCCTCGCTATAGATAAAGCGAGGTATTAGTGTTTTCAAAGGCGCTAAGCTGAAAACAAAATTAGATTCGTTCTGCGTGTGTTACGTTTCATGCGGCGCAGACGCAGTGCCGCCACCTCCACCTGATGGGTGTAGTCTCTCGACAGTGGCAAGCGCTATGGATCGACGAAGATAATGCTGAATACGTTTCGCCTAAGGTTGATCCTTGATCTTTGTAGTTAGGCATGAAACAGCATCTGCAGTATCTTCGTGTATCCAGTCTTTTCAGCCTGCTGTTAACAGTGCGGTTGGGTGTCTCGATTCCGGTCTTTGACACGGTCGCACAGGCGACGTGTTTTTAACGGTGAGGACTCGTTGTCGCACAGGCGGCCTACCAACCGCAATGTTCAATGGTGGGGGAAAGTGGATGCTTGACTTCGATTACCTGCTCAACGCAAACCGACTGCTCATAGCACCTAGTATCAGTTTATACAGACGCGCCGACGTTCGCCAGGCAGCAGAGCCGGCGAAGCGTCATCGGAACGGTGCGGCAACGGAAACGGAACGTCGACGGAATGGAGCGAAGTGCCACGTCAGTGTGGACGCTTCAGCGTCAGTGTGGACGCTTCAGCGTCAGTGTGGACGCTTCAGTGTCAGTGTGGACACTTCAGCATCAGTGTGGACGCTTCAGCGTCAGTGTGGACACTTCAGTGTCAGTGTGGACACTTCAGCATCAGTGTGGACGCTTTCAGTGTCAGTATGGACACTTCAGCGTCAGTATGGACGCTTCAGCGCCAGTGTGGACGCTTCAGCGTCATTGTGGACGCTTCAGCTCTAGTGTGGGCGCTTCAGCGTCAGTGTGGACGCTTCAGCGCTAGTGTGGGCGCTTCAGCATCAGTGTGGACGCTTCAGCGTCTGGTGGACACTTCGCTACCTATGACAATAGACTTTGATGTCTACCTGACCATGAACGTCTTGTGTTAAGTTATTGTTGCTCCAGGCGCTATATTAAGAAATAAATCTTAACTAGAAAGATATATTCTCGGACCAAGGCCTGCTGGGCTAACTCTTGGTTGTGAGAACTAGAATTAAAATCTCTAAGTATTGAGGTCTGAATTCAGAATCATAAGGAGTGGATTCCTAAGAATCAAGACTTCTCTTCCTAGGATTAAGATTGTAAAAGGAAGGGAATAACTTTCAGAAACTCATGAGAATTTTTCTAAAGAGTTTCCCTCATATTTTTTACCTGCCTGCTGCTCCCCGTTCCGACTTCAGAGTTTTCGCTAGTTGAGTTGATGGTGTCGCTATTTATTTTATTTTATTTTTATTACTAGCCACCTACAACCCTAGTTGGAAAAGCAAGATGCTTTAACCCAAAGGGCTCCTTTAGGGAACGATGGCCTAGTAAATTAATGGTAAAATAAATAAATAAATTAACATTAAATCATTCTCAGAAAAATAACTAACATTACTGTAGAGATTGATACAGCGCTTGCAGCTGCAACAACAGAAAGGGCATTAAGGCCTTTATGAGAATAGAACGTAAAAGTATATCTCCCACCACGGGCAGATCTTTTATGATTTAATGTATTATGTTTTTAAACCGCTCTTGTTAGTGACTCGTAAACATAGCGCAGTGCTCTGGAGGAGGTGTTTGTTCGTGTCTACCTTGCCCCTAGTCCTATATCTCTTCCTTACATTCCAACACTTGGGAGAAGGAAGGTCGGTAGGCTGAGGTTCTTCGCGGACCTTGTGCATTAAACGTCTGTTCCGCCGAGCGATATTGTTGATGCAGTCCAAGACGTTCTTTCTTCACTTTGGAATGATGAAGTAATGCTCTTTTCTTCGCCTATGATTGGCGAGCTATGACATCACAACCATGTGACATACAGTAGTATCTTGAAAGGAGCGAAGTTGGAATGTCTTGAAGCGATCAGTTCGTCATCGCTATGGTATCATGGATCTTGTAACTGTTTTCTGCATATTAGAATGCAGTTCTCTGACGAGAATGGCATTCTACGTTTTCCCTGTCTACTAGACTAGGAAGTTACTCGTCATGTATGCAGGCGAACAGAACTTACCTTCACAGCAGACGTGTTTTGATGCTTAAACAGGAAGCAATCGAGTGTGTTTTTTCTTCAGCGAGAGAAGCGGAAGTCAGACAAGTCACATACAATCCTAGCTATTCCTCTGGAATCTGACTCACTTTCAGGGAGGAAAGACTTTGTCCTCATCGAAGGACGCAAAAGCTAGACTTGGTAGTCACCAATCAATTTGTCCAAGCCCTTTCAGGAGTCGTATGTTTTCTATTAACTTATCCTGCAGTATCTAACGTTCGCCGGAAGTTTTTTCTTTTCGGAAGAAGGCGACGTGTCAGCACCAGAATCGTGTAAGACACATAGTTCTTCGGGGGAAAAGGGTGCTCAGTTTGCTTCTGTTCACACTTCTTCTCCTCCCCTAGTTTGGGGAAAGGTCTATTACTTTCTTCTGAGGTCTAGCGACTACTGTTGACGGAATCTCACAGCATTGGATATGTTCAGTTCGCGCACAAGGCTCGCTTGAAATGTCATAGGAACTCTCCCAGGTCGCTCACAGGACTGCGGTTGATGTTCTCTCCCGGCCTTCGCCCATGCTTGAGTTGGCGCACACGCTACCCCGCGAGTGTAGATTTGGTCTGAGCTAAAAGAGGTCTATTTCATCTGTGTTTAGCGTTTACGATTCTCGGGGGGAGAAAATTTTCTCCTAAAGAGAATGACTACCATAGATCAAAGAAATGGTTTTCCGATTAGTGTTAGAAGGCATAGTTCTCCTATGCTTAGTAACACTTCCTCGCAGAGATATGCTCGTGTTACTAGAAGTGTTAGAGCGGGTGCTTGTAGCAGTCTGGTCTCTCTCTTACGGCAGACGTCACGCTGACACAGATGTAAGTTCTGGTCTCTCCCTCACGCAGTCACAGACGCAGACGCCAGTCTGGTCATATGTTGGACGCTGACAGTCAAAGTTGATCCTTTCAACAAGTTGTCCCATTTTCGCGGTCTGCGGGACGCGTGACTATCACTCATGCGGACGCATCCTACACGCGGACAACTCTCGGCAATCAGTTCCGTCTTTCCTTCAATGACCGGACGCGATGCTGTCGCCTCCACGCAGCACGCTGTAGATTTACAACAAGCGGGGCACACACACAGCGCTGTATCCACACGACAAGGTGAACGCATACAGCACACTGACACATTACGGCAATGCAAGCACATGCGACATTATGGTCGCATGCTAGATGCATACAGTCAAATCTTTTTTCTCACAGCAGTATAAACAGACTATTGTCTCTCCTTCGCGTCTCTCTGGCCTCGCTGCTACCGCTCCCTCGTGTCAAGCTTTGGCTTTAAGTTTGTTGAACACTCGCTGATTACACACGATCAGGTCTTAACCTCACAGCATGAGGTTCACGTTGTTGATGCTTCTTTTCAACAAGCCTAGCTGTAATATCGGTTTCTTGCGACCGATATGGACGAGTTTTGGGAGGCGGTTCTAGATACCGATTCTCTCTCTCGACATGTTGAGTGTAGGCAGCATGCTGGAACCATACTGGACTCATGCTGGGACCATGCTGGGTGCATGCTGGAAGCATGTCTTTAGTCCTTTTCCCCGTGTCAGGATCACGAACGTTTTATGTTAAACCATCAAGCTTTAGGTCTAGCTGCCTCCAGTATTTTGGAAAACCCCTAAGATCTAGAGGGTTGTTTGAAGGAGACAGCTGAGGCTTTTGCTTGCACAAAGGACATTTTCCTCAAGGTTTTCCAACCCAATTAGAGTGTTATATGGAGTGGTGTAGAGTTAGAGCCAGCTCTTCATTAGGTAACTCTAACACAAGTGGCCTATTTTTTCTTAGACCTTAGAAGAAAACACATTTTCTTTCCTCCTCGACCATCAAAGGGTACAGGAGTATGCGGGCATCTGTCTTCAGACGCAGAAGATTGGTTCTATCAAATAGAGACCTTATAGATCTTCTCAGATCATTTGAGAGGACTTGGAGGCATCAGCAAGATGCGCCAGCCTCAAATTTAGGGTTCGTTTCTGGAGTTTCGCGGTAGTGACAGATCCGACCTTTTACACTTGGTTCCTTTTTTAAGGCCTAACTTTGGAGACTTTCTGAGTAAGTCTACCATAGTTGAGAATCAGTGAAGTTCACTCTTTTAGCAAGAACACGGAGTTCACATTGGTTAAGCCATAGGTACCTTGCAACCTGGATTCTTGATCATTAACAAACATCTTTCTCATCCATAGTCTAAATCTTTCGGGATCACTATTCTCTCGAATTTGGTTTGTGATGGGCTGGGAAGAGTTTTTTGCCCGATTAAAACGATGAAGTTTTATTGGGACAAGAACAAAGAAGTTAAGAGTCTATTCATAACTCTTGGGTGCACGGTCAAGAAGCCTGCGCTATCCATGTCTAAAACATTCTATCATCTCGTATAGACTTTGATTACAAAGGTTCTTCCACGCGGTTGGGTGACAGATCATAAGATGTTGAAAGAGTAAAGACTCACGAAGTTAGAGCTGTAGAAACTTCTGTAACTTTTAAACTAAACTATTCTCTGCAAAGCATCGCGTATATATCCTTGTGAAGGGGTAATCCTGTATTCGCCTTGCATTACTTTTACCGTGTCCAGTCTCTTTATGAAGACGTCTACATTTTGGGATCACTTGCAACAACGAGTGCAGTAGTAGGTGAAACATTCTCCATTACATTTCCCTAAATTCCTAGTACCCCTGTTCTTCTCTTGGAACTGTTATATATATTTTTATGATTGTACGTGAAGATTGATCGGCAATCTTCCGCAATCTTTGACCTAGTCAGGTGGTCATTTTGTTCTTAGAGAGCTCCCGGAACAAGGGTATTAGTTGAGGTCCTGTCATGTTATAGGTGGTTGTACCATTTGACAGCTCCTTGAGATCATCAGCCCCGAGTGGATCACTGGATCTCCTAAGGATAACAGACAAAATGAGGCAGAGTATTGATGTCAGCTTCCTTATCAGGTTAGAACCGCTTAAGTTGTTTATGTAACTCTTAAGTGAATTTCCAATTATGCAGCTGTCTCTGACCCGCCACCAATGGGTGTCAATCAGCCATTATATAACCAGCGGGTAAGTTTTATATTTAGAAATGATATTTTCATAATAGAATGAATTTTTGAATATAATTACCCGCTGGTTACATAAGTTTTAGACCCACCCTCCTCCCCTCTAGAGACCATGGGGCATGGAAAATCTGAATTGGTTGAGTATAGTTCTACCTGTTGTACCGCAAGGGCGCTGGGGTACACCTGGCATATCTGTGCTAAGCTGCGCAAGAGATTTTGAATTTCCTACCGAAGCGTCAGGGACTTTAGCCATTATATAACCAGCGGGTAAGTATATTAAAAAATTTATTTTATTATGAAAATATAATTTTTACCCAACACCAAATTTCAGTAAGTTGTAATATATAAATAGAAGGTTTAAAAAATGATTTAGTTTCTAGTTAAGGTTTTAAATGTATGGATTTATTTAATCTTCAATTTATAAATTATGAGGGAAATTTACCGCGTTCCATGCCTCTTGTCATACATGAATTTTTTTCTTGCAGAAAGAAAGTTATTTAAATCTTCAGGATAGAATTGAGTTGTACTTCATGTTGTATTCATGCAAATGGTACTTTGTGAGGAGTGACAGACATTGAAGGTACTGTACCATATAGTTGTAGGATAGGATTTAACTGACAAATTTGCACTGCTTCTTTTTCTGAAAACTAGGTATAACTAATTCTCAGTCATCGCAAGATGTTTCTTTTAGCAAAGTCATTTTCTTACAGTCAGGTGCAAGAATTTAATCAGTCGTCAGTCATCTTTAAACCTATTTATGGTCTTCAAAAGAGAAGAAAGAAATACCAAATAAAAATGGTAATTGGTTTAGGTTGCCACATTTTTCTAAAAGTAGTTTCAATGGCAGTTGTTTAAAATAAAAATGTCTTCATAAGACTGGTCCCTATAGATTATATTAAGGGGGAAATGTTTAGAATAAGTATGATAAGAGTTTTGTTTTGTACTGTATTTGGTATGAGTAGGTAGTTGTAACGTATGTTACTTGATATTGTGTAAGGTAAACGGTGTAAATCATAGTAATTTGAATTTTACACGGGCTCTTCCTGTTCAGTAACTTAATGACTTAAAATGTTTTTTTTTATATAAAAAGTAATTGTTCCGTAACTGGAATACAAACCACACTATTTAATAGCTGAAATGACGAGCCATTGAAATTTAATGAGGGTTTACTACCCACACCGCTAGTTAGCGGGGATAGGGGAGGGTAGCTTGCTACCCCCCTCCTCCCCTCACACACACCTGTGCTTAAGCTCACTTTACTTTTGGCTCGGAGCGAGAACGGTTGTTTCCTTTCTCTCTCCTCGCCTATTTGGACTGCCATTAATTTTTGTCTTTTTGCTTACTTTTTCTTATACTTGTAAATATATATATAAACATTCTTAATGTTTGTGTATATATATGTGTATAGAAATGTAGTAAGTTTTCTTTTCAGTGTTTGTGCTGTGTGTGTGATATACAACAACGACACTTGCGGCCATCGCTCCACACTCACCTACACACTCGCGCAATTGTCAGTAAAAAGGAGTAAAACTTTTTGGACAGGTCACCATTGCCCCATTCCTCCCCGCAAGCACATAAACATTGCCACCGGGAAAAGAGGAATAAGGCTCCGCAGAGGATTCAAGATCCCGAAGATTCCATCCTACAAGGGAATCGAATCGGGGAATCCTTGGTCCCTGTCTCTTCTAAAGTTTCTTTTTTCCTTGACAGACCAGCGGCAGCAAACAGGAAAGCATCAACAGAATGATCTCTAGATCACTGTTTGCTGATGGCTAGTTCACAGTTTACTGATCGCTAGGTCGCCGATCACCAGATCGCCAATTGCTAGCTCAATGCTGATCTGTGACCTCTAGTCCCTCCAATGACTAACGATCTCCAATTGTTAGCATTTCCAATCATCGATTGCTAGTCAATAACCAGTCATCAGCTTGCTGATCACTAGATCACCGATGGGCAGCTCATCCTTCTTCGATCATTGAACTCAGCTCGCTGATCTCTGACCAGCCCATCTTCAGCTTGCCCATCTCTGACCAAACAGGGGGATCATAATCAGCTGGCTGTTCTCGAATTCACCATCGGTGCACAGACCACCGATTCATGGTCATCTGTTATTTGCCAGTAGTTCGTGACTCGAACTTACTAGTCAACCGCTTCCTGTAGTTCCTAGATCAGAAGTTATACAACATACTTCTCGCTACTGGCCGTTTGCCATCACGCTAAAGTGATTGGTAAATGTTCGACAACCTTCATCAACGGCTTGCCAACAGGGAACTATTTGCGAGCACTCTCCAACTGCACAGTCCAACGGTTAATCAGTGATTATCATTTGCCAGACTAATTCTATTCTAAGGAATAGCATCAATCCCATCAGGGCGCGTGGTAAGGCTAAGCGTGGCCTTCCTTCTAAAGAAATTCTCTCTCAGAGAAGAATCCTTACACTGGATATCGCTCCTGTTCCTTTACGACACGAGTCAAGACTCCAGCGTCGACAATCTTCCATGCAAAAGGATCACCAAGGAGCTGTCCCTTTGGGTCGATGCCCACTCCATGTTGGAGTTCGATCAAGGGTTAAGACCTCAGGTCTTCTTTTGCACACTGGACCTTAAGGACACTTACTCCCAGGTCCAAACCATTCATCTAGGAAGGTTGGGAAATTCAGTCTAGACAAACAAGAAACACCAGTTCAAGGCACTGTGCTTCGGTCTTTCCATTACACCCATCCTGGTCTCCCAGGATCGGCTTCTGTCTCCACTCTCTCGGGACGACTGACTGACCTTAGCAGACTCAGTGGCAACCTTGCATTAACACTGGAATTTCTGAAGTCTTTTTACCAAGATCCAGTGATCAGGGTAAACCTACAGAATCTTCCCTACTTCCCTCCCAGGAGACTGGTGTATCTGGGAATGATTCTAAACACCAATCTCCACCAAAACCTTCTCGAAACGAGAACGACTTCCATTCCAGGAGACTGGAATCGGAACAAAAAGAAAGGAAGGACCATAGTGCTGCACCACACGACCTCAGCCCTCTGGACAGAGCCCGAAGGTACCTTCACTTAGATCTCTTAACAGATGAAGGCCAACTTTCCGGTCCTTCAACAGCCTCATCGGTTCCTAACAGACCACTCAGTGATGTTATGGACGACACCCCGCACACCACATAGAGACTCACATCGACAAGCAAATAGGATCTGGCTTGTAGAATCTTCCCATCTTATAGTATAAACACTAAGATGGGTCAAAGCCCGTTCGGTACCACTTTCAGCCCGCTTCATTCCAGACTGGAAGAACAGGCTCGCCGACAATCTCTGCACAGCATCTCAGATAGGTATACCGAATGGACTTTGGATCGCCATGTAGCCAACAAAGTCCCGACTTTATGAGGTCCTCCAACTAGGGGGTCTGTTCATAATGCCCCTGAACCTCAGGCTACCGCTGCTCACCAGCCCTAGAACCCAAGGCTCTCTGGCAACAACGGTGGGTACAACAAAGACGTTTACGTCTCGTCCCTGTTTTATCTAGAGAAGGGCACTCAACAAGGCTAGAACATCAGTCAACCTATCAAGGAGGCTCCTAGCTCCGCTATGGCATTATGCAGAAAGGTCTCCAAACCTTTTGCAGCTCCTGATAGAGCCTCCAAGAGATCCCTCCGCATATCAGACAACCCACTTCGACACCTACCACAAGCTATAGCTTTGCTATGAGTGTACGCCTGAAGACTACCCAATACCTCTTTGCAAAGAGGTTGTCTAGATACCTGAGGAGTTACTCAGCATCAGTCTACCAGGCAGTATCACATCTTGTGGGGTGGGCATCATGGGAAAGTGTCTCTTCTCTCGAAACCTCGATTCCAGCAATAGCGGAATCCTCAGGTATATGCAAGAGGAAAAGATCCCCTATTCAGTTTCGATAGGTAAAGATGATCACTCAACCTTGATCCTTCACCTTTATACTGAAAGAAAGGGACACCCTTTCATCGATAGACTTTTCCTAACTCATATGGACTTACTACTTGCCTTTCCCCAGTCGGAATTGAGACCTTCCTCTCAGAACATGGTTCAATCTCCGATCCTTAAAGGGGCCTCCTTGTGTTCCACTTCACCAGGCAACAAATTTCCTCCTGATTTAAGAACACAATGTTCCTACACACTCTGACAGCAACCACACGAGTTAAGGAACTTCATGGTCTCTCTTTCGACAGCGCCCATTATTGAGAAGGGCAAAAGGCAAGGGTCAGTTTCGTCCCTGAGTATGTCACTAGACACAGTCTCCAGAGGTGACCCTCTTAATGAGAGAATGCCTTGACGAAGTCATTGAGCTTCAGCACGGCATTTCATTCCCGTGCTGAATCTTGGTGACGGGCAAGAGGGCTCTCGAACTTCGGGAAATTGCTCCCCCAGTTCGAATCTAAATTTCTCTCTTTCATCTTTTTCTTCTGCTTAATATTACTTCGACCTTCTCCTAATTTCATCAACTTTCTTTCATCTTGCTGTCCTATCCCTATGATTATTATCTTTCTTACTTATATATATATATATATATGTAGATGTATGCATATATATATATTTATTTATTCTATTTGCTCTATTTATTTATTTATTTTTTTTTTTCTATTTTATTTAAATGGCGTGGATATTTCCACATTCGTTATTACTGCCTGCTTAGATGAATGGGAGAAGGGATCACGGTTGGGAGGTATTCGCATTCAAAGCTATATATGAGAGTATTGGATGATCTCAGCCATCCCAAAGATGGTTTGGACCTTTTTGGCGGAACTACTCTCAAGGGTTGGGTCATCGGAATCCAGGGGGATCCAATCCTTGAGGTGGGACTCTTGGCTTTTGGCCGGAAGCCCATCATTACAGATATGGGGAGGATGATTCCATATTACTTTGGTCTCAGTCCTAACAGGCGGGTTTAGCTTACACCTGTGCCTCTATATCTGTTTTGATGCTATCCTTCGGGTAGGGTATGGAGTGGACCATCTGGGAAGTATACTCTCATTGTGCCGATAGTGGAGAATACAAATTTCCTTTCCAACGTATGATACTTTCTTATAATTCTCAAGCAGGTACCCCAACCAAACAACAACAAAAAACCTGAAAATCCCACCCTTAAATATGGACCCTTCAAATGCTGACTCCCCATCCCCTGGATTTGCTGACTCCCCCCCGGCACTGTTGACGACTTCTGCTAATTCAATTAAGGAAAATTCTGTTGATGACTTAGGAACAAAAAAGGACCCCTCTACTAATGTTTCAAAACCAATTAAGTCGGGTAACAAAGGGAAACTAAGAATTCTTCATGTTACCCAAATTCCAATAAATACTGATTATGATATGATATATAAAGCATTTAGATGCTATGGAATGATAAAAGAAATTAGAATGAAACTTGAAAATGAAAAATGGCATTCATGGATAACTTATAATAATCATGAAGAAGCATTCAATGCAATATGTAACATCAATGATATCAAAATTAATAACCTAAATGTCATGGGTGCCCTATGTGATAAGATACCAAACAGTTTGGATGTATATAGACCTGCTGACTGGTTTGAGAAAGATATCGATTTAACTATGCTCCCCCAAAGAAAGCCAAAACCACCAATGTGGCTTGTTGCCGAGCCTAAAGGGAGTAATGGGAATTATTTTAAAATTAGCAAACTAATTCAGAAAAAGGTAGGAACCATTGCACCTGGTGATATATCTCGCTTTGGGAAAAATAGCTTCCTAATCCATGCTAAATCATTCACGCAATCAGTAATACTGTCTAACCTTACGACAAACAGTGATGAGGATATGTTAGATGTCAAACCCCACCTAAACTTTAGTTATGGAAGGGGAGTAGTCTTCAATAAAGATCTTTACGAATTTACAGAAGAGGAAATACTAGCCATGTGCCCATTAACAGTGTGGAAAGTCCATAAGATTCCTGGGACGTCAATGATTATCCTTACTTTCCAGGATGCTGATGTGCCTTTCCACATCGATATTGAAAATGAAAGAATAAAAGTTCGACCTTTTAAACAAAAGCCCTTACAATGCTTCAAATGTTTCAAATTTGGACATCCTTCTAAAGTTTGTAAAAATGAAAAAATGTGTAGCATCTGTGCCAGTCCCTATCATGGAGAGTGTACACTTGAGCCCAGCTGTTTGAATTGCAATTCAAACCATAAATCCACTGACAGGAGCTGCGAGATTTATAAGTTTGAAGAAGCAGCCCTCAACAAATCCAGTGTAGAACACATAAGTGTAGGACACGCCAAAAGACTACTGAAAAAACCAAACAGCTATGCAAATGCACTGAAATCAAGAGAAAATATACCACAGGAGACATCGAACCCACATAGTGCTGCCAGTAATTCCCAAAAAGGAAATACATCATTTAATGATAGTAGAGTTTTACGTGACAAGGTAAGCATATTGCCTTCCAAGGCTTTACCACTGTGTATTAAAACTGCAACACTGCCCACTTCTATACAAACTCCATCCCCCATTACCAACAATAGTGCTAACCTCTCTCAGGCCATGTCCTTGCCTGATTTGATGGAAGTTCCACCCGAAACAAAGTTACCAGGTGCACCTGTGGTAGGGAAGGTGCAAAAACCTGGTAAATCCTCACCACTGATAAATAGGAAAAGAGAGAGACCTCCTTCTCTCTCTCCACCCTCCATTAGAAACGTCAAGGTTATGACATCAAATAAATTTGATGTTTTGTCTGTTGATGTTTCTAATGGACCAGAAGATAAACTGAATAAATCAGAAATTCAAGTTGAGGTCCACCATCCACCTCAACAAATAGATCAAAAGGATGCAAAGAAAAACACAAACATAAAACCCATTATAACAAGACCACCTCTGAAGAAACCTACAGGTAATAATGTTAGATTAAAAACTGCTAATGGGAAGACCTCATCCAAGATGTCTTCCAGAAATAATCCATAGTTTTCTCCTCCATTTTGCAATGGAACTGTCAGGGTTTGAGGGCCAAATATGAAGAACTTAAGCTCCTAATTCATGAGCATTCCCCCATAATTGTATGTCTACAGGAAAGTATGCTTGATTCTAACACTCCTAGTCCTCGAGAGTATGTTAGCTATAGAACACCATATAATCAACAATCAGGGAGCCATGGCGGAAGTCTTGTATACATTCGTCGAGATGTTCCCCAAATACCTATGTCTATACGTACAACCCTGCAGGCAGTTGTTGTACAAATTGATATAGGGAGAAAATATACAATTTGCTCTCTGTACTTACCTCCAAATGATATTATTTTATATGATGACTTAGCAGAGGTCATTCAACAACTCCCTCAACCATTTCTCTTACTGGGAGATATGAATGGTAGACATCCTTTATGGGGTGATATCCTAGCAAACACAAGGGGCAATATTATCTCATCAATTGTGGAGAATGAGGATGTGGGACTCCTTAATACAGGAGAGCCCACACACTTCCATGTTCAGACAGGTACCTTGTCATGCATTGACCTTTCAATTGCAAGCTCTAACTGTCTTCTTGATTTTGATTGGAGGACATTAGATGATTGGCATACTAGTGATCATGCACCAATCATTATAAACACCAACAATGGTCCACCTTTACAGAGATCGCCACGATGGAATCTTGACAAGGCGGACTGGGAAAAGTTTCGTGAGATAAGCAAAATTGAGGGGAATGCTGAACAGGTTGAAAATATCGATGATGCCATAGACTTACTGAATGGAACTCTCCATACAGCAGGAGTCAATTCAATTCCCAAAACAACAGGGTTATTCAAACGACGACCAGTCCCGTGGTGGTCTTCAGAACTAACTGCCCTCCACAGAGCCACAAGAAGATCTCTAACACGATTGCGTAGACTCCGAACCGATGAGAATTTAATTATGTACAAGAAATGTAGAGCACAGTTCCGTCGTGCCATGAAAGAAGCAAGGCGCCAGTCATGGATGTCTTTTGTTTCCTCCATTAACAGTAGAACACCACCATCTTCTGTGTGGAGGAAAGTAAAAAAGATAGCTGGCAAATTCACCCCCAACCCACCACCATTGTTGAAGGTGAATGGTCAGTATGTAACTGAAGCAAATGATGTTAGCAATGCCCTGGCTAGTCATTTTTCAAATGTATCCAGCAAGTGTGTAGGAGCCCCTGGTCACCAGTATAGGAGCGTTGAAGAAAAGAAAATTTTAGATTTTGGAACAAGAAGAGAAAAGAGTTATAATTCTCCTTTCACTGAAAGAGAATTTGATTCCGCACTTGCTCATTGCAACGATACAGCCCCTGGACCCGATGGAATTCCATATGCAATGATTAAACATGTACATTTTAATACAAAGCTATTTATTTTAAGCATTATTAATAGAATATGGCATGATCATAGTTACCCAAGTGTTTGGGAACTAGCCATTATTTTAGCCTTTTTAAAACCCGGTAAAGACAAGTTTTTAGCAGCAAACTATCGTCCTATTGCATTGACATCTTGTTTATGTAAAATCATGGAGAAGATGGTCAATGCAAGGCTGATATGGTACCTTGAAAAGAAAGGTATTTTATCACCGATTCAATGTGGATTCCGAAAAATGCACTCAACGACTGATGTGTTGATACGACTTGAGTCTTCTATTTGTGAAGCCTTTGCTTCCAAACAGCACCATGTTACAGTATTTTTTGACCTTGAAAAGGCATATGATACCACTTGGAGATATGGTATACTTAAAACCATTCATGAAATCGGATTGAGAGGAGAGCTGCCACTATTTATTCAGGCATTTCTTTCACATAGAGTTTTTCAAGTGAGAGTTGGGGAAGCTCTATCAGAAAGTAAGTGCCAGGAAGAAGGAGTTCCTCAGGGAAGTGTGCTGAGTGTAACCCTTTTTGCACTAGCAATTAATGGGATATCCTCAGCCATTCCCCAGGATGTTCTCCCAACATTATTTGTGGATGATCTCTCAATATCATTTGCTGGAGCCAGAATGGCAACGGTTGAGAGAAAACTACAGCTCTCAATTGACAAAATTATCCAGTGGGCCGATATGAATGGATTTAAGTTCTCAACAAGTAAAACTACTATTGTACATTTCTGTCGTATACGGGGAGCACATCCAGACCCGGATATATACATTAAAGGTCAACGGATACCATGTGTATCGGAAACCAAATTTTTAGGTTTGATATTTGACTGTAGACTTACATGGGTTTCTCACCTAAAAGCACTAAAAGCAAAATGTGTTGAAGCTCTGAATATTTTAAAAGTATTGTCCCATACATCATGGGGGGCAGACCGCAATACTATTTTAAAATTATACAAGGCCTTGATTTTTTCCAAAATTAGTTATGGTTGTGAGGTATACTCTTCAGCCACCCCAAGCCGGTTGAAAATATTAGATTCAATACATCATGCAGGTATTAGATTGTCCACGGGAGCATTCAGAACATCACCTATCCCAAGTCTCCTTGTTGATGCTGGAGAGTTACCACTAGACCTTTACCGGATGTCTTCTATCCTTCGGTATTGGTTTAGATTGCAAAGACTCCCTAATTCTTTAGCCTTCCAGACTGCAAGCCTTGTAAGGCACCCAACATACTTTGAAATGCACCCAAAATCTCCTCAACCCTATGGCTTTCGGGTGAAACAATTATTAAACAGTCTGGATATAATTAGATGTAAGGTACTTCCATTCAAGATATCATCAACGCCTCCATGGAAGTTACCAGAGATATCTTTTTGTAAATATTTTATAGGAGATAAGAAGAATATGTCAGACCTAGAAGCCAGGTCTCTTTTTAATGAACATGTTAAAGAACATAGAGGATCAACTTTTATCTATACTGATGGCTCCAAATCTGATGCTGGCGTTGGATTTGGGGTACATAGTAATAGTTTTAATTGTAGAGGTGCACTTCCTCTGACCGCTTCCATATTTACTGCCGAACTGTATGGCATATTAACCGCTGTTGAGAAAATAGCATTGGAGAAGGAGGGTAATTTTACAATTTTTAGTGATGCAAGGAGTGTCCTTCAAGCTATGGAAGTTTTTAATTCTAATAACCCTCTAGTTTTAAAGATTTTAGAATGGCTTTTTATTATTGGACGGAGAGGTATAACAGTTCAATTTTGTTGGGTTCCAGCACATGTAGGTGTGTGTGGGAATGAGAAGGCAGATTCACTGGCTAAGAATGCTGCATCCGAGTTGCTGCCAAGAAGGTATCCCATTGCCTGTAATGATTTCTTACCTGACATCAAGAAATTGGTTTGCAATAAATGGCAACAGCAATGGGATACCCTAGATGCGAATAAAATGCGAGAGGTAACAAATGTCATATATCCTTGGAGGTATAATATGATGCCCCGAAAATGGGAGACGTCTCTTTGTCGTCTCCGTATTGGTCACACTCGGTTGACACATGAGTTTCTGCTGAAGGGCCAACACCAACCGTATTGTGACGACTGTTTAGTACCTTTAACAGTGAGGCATTTGTTGACTGAATGCCCCAATTATAACAACTTAAGGAATAGATATTTGTTTGAGGCTCGAGGTGAGGGTGGCAGGTTCATCCTTGCCAAGATTCTTGGAAATGATGTGTCCTACCATGCAAGTGGCATTTTTAGATTTATTTCAGAAGCAGGTCTTCTGAAAATTATTTAACTTTTATGACATTCAACTTTTATGATTTTAATTGAATACTCTTTTATTTTTTATTTTATTTTATTTTTTATTTTTGTATACATAAGTTAATTGTTACCGGCGTCAATGACCTCAGATGTCAGGATGCCTGAAAACTTTAAATCAATCAATCAATCTCCAGAGGTGACGGATCCTACACAAGTCTCAACTAGGTAACGGTCGATCCAGATCATCCGTTACTGTTCCTCAGGGTGAGGTATGAGACCTTAGCTAAAGAAAAAAAAAAAAAAAAGGCAGCAGCCTGCCCAGGTCCCTCCTCTTGTCAACACCGAGAGAGACTAGAGGAGGATCGCCGAAACATCATCTCGACATGACGACTCACAGTGTCAGGGGCATAACTATGGCCCTGGTCCTTCTTAGCAGGTTACTCTGTGATGCAGGTTTTACAAGAAAGGATGTGAATGCTCAAGGTGACTTTCACAACCTTTCTCCTGCAAGACGTAACCCACAGGATCTCGATACGATCTCTATCGGTCCAGTGGTGGCTGCACAACAGCTGGTTATATACCTCAAGCTCCTTATTGGACAAGTAGCAGAAGGTTGAGGGCACTATTACCCGGTTTTAGTCTGCGTGAATGAAAAGATTTGACTGGCTCTTATTCTTTTCTTCATCCTACCCTCTCGTGGGGAAAGCAGCATCCTGGGTTCTCTGCATAGCTGACCTCAAACCACTGCGGGTAAACCATGCTTCCTTATGTTCCTAGTATTAAGACTAATACTGTTACATCCCCATACCCTGACGAGGTGGTATTGGGAAAGTCCTAGGCTACAAGTTCCCATCTAAAGAACTTCAGGACAACTTCCTTGGACGAGTCACACTTCTTCATACCTTCACACACAGCTTGCGTAGGCCGCAGTCCTTGCGTAGCAAGGTTCTAGCGAGGTGCAGGGACTCCTTATTTCTTGGGTGCTTACACACTCAAATAACGAGCCCCCTGGCAAAGCCAAAAAGCCATACTGGCAGGGACGTCCACCCTTCCTAATGGGTGAGTCACCCCTATTAAATAGCGTGGTTTGTATTCCAGTTACGGAACAAATGACAAATTCGTAGATAATTTGTATTTTTCCTAACTATACAAACCTTAGCTATTTAATCAAACTTGCCCGCCAGCCCTATCCCCCTTGAAGTCCTACCTCCAAGCAAAGTGAGCTCAAGCACAGGTGTGTGTGAGGGGAGGGGGGGGATAGCAAGCTACCCTGCCCTACCCCCGCTAACTAGCGGTATGGGTAGTAAACCCTCATTGAATTTTAATGGCTCGTCATTTCAGCTACACCGAAAGTAATACCCCTATTAAATAGCTAAGGTTTGTATAGTTAGGAAAAATACAAATCTACGAATATGTCATATTTTTAAATATTTAACTTAGCCGGTGAATATATAATAGCTGCTGCTCCAGCGGCTCGACAGAAAACACACAAAAACTCGCGAGCGATCGCTATGAAGGTTGCGGGTGTGCCCACCAGCGCCAACTATCGGCCAGATACCGCATATGCATGTAAACAAGCCTCAATTCTTCTCTGTCGGCCTTAACGACAAGACGTATCATTACTCGCTGTATAACCTGGAGTTTTCTCAACAGACTTGGTGAAGTACTTCATTTTGGTTTGAGCTTTCGCAGTGCAGGTGTTTTTCCTCAACTTAAACTCTTGAACTCTTTTTTGGACAGATTTAATTGTTGATGACTTGGATTGTTTTTTGGACTTTCTTTGACTAATTCAAAATGGCTGACGCTTCTCAAATTCCTAGATTTCGTAAGTGTAATGCTAGGGATTGCAATAGGCGTCTTCCAAAGGCCTCTCTCGACCCACATACTGTGTGTTCTAATTGTCGGGGTAAAACCTGTCAATTAGGAGATCGGTGTGAGGAATGCGTGGGCCTTTCGGAATTCGATTGGCTCGAATATGACAAGTATTCTCGTAAGCTAGAGAGAGATAGGGTGAGGTGGAGTTTCTCTAGATCAGTAGATTTTTCCTCTCCCCATGCCCCTGAACCTAATCCTTCCCTTGTAGTGGTTGTGCCTGAACCCCCTACTGGCACTCAGGAACCATCAATGCGGGACATGTTACGTGCCATTCATGCTTTGGGTGAAAGAGTTGAGTCGTTAGCTACAGATCGTAAACAACTCATGGCTGACGTTAAAGAGCTAAAGTGTCAGAGTGCCACAGCAGAAAATCGTGGGAAAGTGATTAGTGCGCAAAGTGTTTTCAGTGTTGCGACCGAGGGTTCGTCTGTTCGTGCCTGTCGTTCACCTAGTCCGAGACCTCTTGCAAGCTCCCAAGCCCAGGGGAGAAGTAATGTCGTACGACTTATGGGTTCGAGAGGCCTTGATCAGCGAACAGACGTTCCCTCTATGGTAACAGGCGTGTCTCATCAAGACCGCCCCTACCATAAGACGAGAGAGACCATTTTCTCCTCGTCATCCGAAGGCTTTTCGCATAAGAAACCGTGGAGCAAGGTTTCAAGGCCCTTGAAGCGAAAGTCAGTCCCTTCAGGACAGGTCCAGCGTCCTGGTTGTAGCCATTGGGACAGCTCTGACCCTTTGCAGTCATCGGAAGACTGCTCGCCGCCTAAGCAGCAACGTTACACAGGCTCGGAGAGTCTTGGTGTAGGCAAGGTTGTGCAGTCTCAGACGTTAACCCCGTCTTTTACCGCACCCATTCCCGTTGATCCTAAATGGGTTCTACTGCAAGACATGCAGATCAAGCTCGCCTCCCTTATGGAAGACTATTCTGCTGAAAAGGTTCACGATGATCCTCGCCGCTTAGCTAATCGAGATCCTGGCCTTCAGCCGCCGAAACGAGCCTTTGCTCGTCCTGTTGACGTTGGCGTTACTAAGTCACGTCAGTCACGCTTTGTAGAGCCTCACTCGATGCAGTCACGTGTTGACTTTCAGCCGCATATGGACGTTCAACCACTTCCTAATGCTCTTGTTGACGTTCAGGACGTTCGCCAACCAGCGGAGTTGACTTGTTTTGACGCTGAGCGTCAACCACCGCAGTCTAGAGTTGTTTTGACTGCTCAGTCTAGGCAGTCAAAACAGTCTCGAGTTGACGTCGAGCGTCCTCCCGCTCCTGTTGTTGTTGACAGTCAGGCTGTTAAGCAGTTACATGACGTAGCGTCCTGGACTACTACTGATGCACCAGTGCGTGTGGACTCTGCGTGTCAAGCATTGCCAACCCCTTTGCTTGTTACTCAGCAGTTGTAGGATGAAGATCCTTCAGATGAGGACGTTGCTGACCCTCATCATGATGATCATCCTTCGGATGTAGACGAACCTAGAACGGTTCCTCCTTCAATGTACTTTAAGAAAGTCATGTTAATTTTCAAGGAGCTTTTTCCCGATCACTTTGTTACCGTTGCTCCTCGTTCGCCACCGTCTGAGTTTGCTCTAGGCTTACCTGCTAACATGCCAGCCTTTACTAAGCTAGTGCTTTCTCACTCTTCCAAGAGAGCTTTACGACTTTTAGGCGACTGGTTGGATACCAGGAGGAGTTTGGGGAAGACGGCCTTTGCCTTCCCTCCGTCAAAGCTCTCGTCTAGATCGAGCGTCTGGTATGCCACGGGAGAAGTTCTCGGCTTGGGAGTCCCTGCCTCTGCCCAGGGTGACTTCTCAAGCCTCGTAGACTCTCCCCGTCGCCTAGCCATGAGACGCTCGAAGATTAGTTGGTCCTCCTCGGACCTTGACCATCTGCTGAAAGGCGTATACAGGGCCTTTGAAGTTTTCAACTTCCTTGACTGGTCATTAGGAGCTTTAAGTAGGAAAATCTCATCTGCTGATAGAGATGTTTCCTTACTTATAATGTCATGTATGGATAAAGCCATCCGCGATGGTTCCAATGAGCTCGCCTCCTCTTTTACGTCGGGAGTCTTAAAGAAGCGAGAGTCCCTTTGCTCTTTTCTTTCGGCAGGAGTTACTCCCTGTCAGAGATCAGAACTGCTCTTTGCTCCCTTATCAACGTCTTTGTTTCCGCAACAATTGGTTAAGGACATAGCTTCTTCGCTTGTGCAGAAGGACACCCATGACTTGATGGCGTCCTCTGCTCGCAAAGGGACTCCTTCTACATCCTTTGCTGTAAGACCCAGGATCGAGACTCCGGCATCCAGATTTATCCCGCCCTTTCGTGGCAGAGCTCCCAGCAGGGGAAGTACTCGTGCCGAGGGAAAGAGAGGAAAGAAGAGAGGAGCCAAGTCCTCACGCGGCAGAGTCTGACTGCACACAGCCTCAGACAGCGGTAGGAGCCAGATTGAAGAGCTTCTGGCAGGCCTGGGAGAAGAGGGGCGCAGACCAACAGTCTGTTTGGTTGCTCAGAGAGGGGTACAAAATTCCGTTTGTACGCAAACCTCCTCTAGTAACAACACCCATCGACCTCTCTCCCAGGTACCGAGAGGAGTCAAAGAGACAAGCCCTAAACCTAGAAGTGTCTCTGTTGCTAGAGAAGGGAGCGGTGGTGAAAGTCTCGGACCTTCAATCACCGGGGTTTTACAACCGTCTCTTCCTAGTCCCAAAGAAGACAGGAGGTTGGAGACCGGTGCTAGACGTCAGTGCGCTCAACGTTTTTGTTACGAAAACAAAGTTCACTATGGAGACCACGAAGTCAGTCTTAGCAGCGGTCAGAAAGGGAGACTGGATGGTCTCTCTCGACCTACGAGATGCGTACTTCCACATTCCTATACACCCAGATTCCCAACCGTTTCTGAGGCTTGTTTTCAGGAATGTGGTATACCAGTTTCGGGCCCTGTGCTTTGGCCTAAGTCCTGCTCCTCTCGTGTTTACGAGGCTCATGAGGAATGTGGCAAAATTCCTCCATTTATCGGGAATCCGAGCCTCCCTTTACTTGGACGACTGGCTTCTCAGGGCTTCGTCCAGTCATCGCTGTCTGCAGGATCTTCATTGGACATTGGATCTGACCAAGGAATTGGGACTTTTGGTCAACCTAGAAAAGTCCCAGCTGATTCCATCCCAAACTATACTATATTTAGGGATGGAGATTCGCTGTCCAGTTTTTCGGGCTTTTCCGTCTGCCACCCGAATAGATCAAGCCCTGCTCAAAGTCCAACTAATGTTGAAGAGAGAACGGTGCTCAGTCAGGAATTGGATGAGTCTAGTAGGAACTCTATCATCCCTGGAGCAGTTTGTCTCGCTAGGAAGACTACACCTTCGGCCTCTCCAGTTCCTTCTAGCCTTTCACTGGAACAAGGACAAGACGTTAGAGACGGTCTCAATCCCGGTCTCCGAACCAGTAAAGGCATGCCTGAAATGGTGGAACGACAATATCAGTCTGAGAGAGGGACTTTCCCTAGCAGTTCAGAACCCAAACCACGTACTATTCTCAGACGCGTCGGATTTGGGTTGGGGTGCGACCTTGGACGGTCGGGAATGCTCAGGTCTGTGGACCTCAAGTCAGAGGAGCATGCACATCAACGGCAAGGAGCTTTTGGCAGTTCACTTGGCCTTGATAAAATTCGAAAGTCTCCTTCGAAACAAAGTGGTAGAGATCAACTCCGACAATACCACAGCCTTGGCGTACATCTCCAAGCAAGGAGGCACACACTCCCTCACGCTGTACGAGATCGCAAGGGACCTGCTCATTTGGTCAAGAGATCGAGGCATCTCCCTGTTAACGAGGTTTATCCAGGGCGACTTGAACGTCTTGGCAGACTGTCTCAGTCGGAGGGGTCAGGTAATTCCCACGGAATGGACCCTCCACAAGGACGTGTGCAAGAGTCTTTGGTCGACTTGGGGTCAACCCACCATAGACCTCTTTGCCACCTCGATGACCAAGAGACTTCCAATCTATTGCTCTCCAGTCCCAGACCCAGCAGCAATACACATAGATGCATTTCTCCTAGATTGGTCTCATCTGGACTTATATGCATTCCCACCATTCAAGATTGTCAACAAGGTACTGCAGAAGTTCGCCTCTCACGAAGGGACAAGGTTGACGTTGGTTGCTCCCCTCTGGCCCGCGAGAGAGTGGTTCACCGAGGTACTTCGATGGCTGGTAGACTTTCCAAGAAGTCTTCCTCTAAGGGTAGATCTATTACGTCAGCCCCACGTAAAGAATGTCCATCAAAGCCTCCCCGCTCTTCGTCTGACTGCCTTCAGACTATCGAAAGACTCTCAAGAGCTCGAGGCTTTTCGAAGGAGGCAGCCAGTGCGATTGTAAGAGCGAGGAGAGCTTCTACCATTAGAGTATACCAGTCGAAGTGGGAAGTCTTTCGAGACTGGTGCAAGTCAGCATCTGTGTCCTCGTCCAGTACCTCTGTAGCCCAAATCGCAGATTTTCTTTTACATCTGAGAAATGTTCGCTCCCTCTCAGCTCCCACGATTAAGGGCTACAGGAGCATGTTGGCTTCGGTCTTTCGGCATAGAGGCTTGGATCTTTCTAACAATAAAGATCTCCAAGATCTCCTTAAGTCTTTCGAGACCTCTAAGGAACGTCGTTTGGCAACTCCTGGATGGAACTTAGACGTGGTCCTAAGGTTCCTCATGTCAGACAGGTTTGAGCCATTACATTCAGCCTCCCTGAAGGATCTCACCCTCAAGACACTTTTCCTAGTGTGCTTGGCTTCGGCTAAAAGGGTCAGTGAACTTCATGCCTTCAGTAAGAACATCGGCTTTTCTACAGAAAAAGCCACTTGTTCACTTCAACTTGGTTTCCTGGCCAAAAATGAACTGCCTTCTCGTCTTTGGCCTAAATCTTTTGATATTCCTTGGCTTATCAGAGATCGTAGGCAACGAACTGGAAAGAGTATTATGTCCTGTTAGAGCTCTTAAGTTCTATTTAGCTCGTACTAAGTCCTTACGAGGTAGATCTGAGGCATTATGGTGCTCAGTTAAGAAACCATCATTGCCTATGTCAAAGAATGCTTTGTCATATTTTATCAGATTTTTAATACGAGAAGCTCATTCTCACTTGAATGAGAAAGACCGATGTTTGCTTAAGGTTAAGACGCACGAAGTAAGAGCTATAGCAACCTCCGTGGCCTTCAAGCAAAATAGATCTCTGCAAAGTATTATGGACGCGACTTTTTGGAGAAGCAAGTCAGTGTTCGCGTCATTTTACTTAAAAGATGTCCAGACTCTTTACGAGGACTGCTACACACTGGGTCCATTCGTTGCAGCGAGTGCAGTAGTGGGTGAGGGTTCTACCACTACATTACCCTAATTCCAATATCCTTTTTAATCTGTCTCTTGAAATGTTTTTAATATTGTTTTTTTTGGGTTGTACGGAAGGCTAAGAAGCCTTTCGCATCCTGGTTGATTTGGCGGGTGTTCAAAGTCATTTCTTGAGAGCGCCCAAATTAGGGGTTTGATGAGGTCCTGTTGTATGGGTTGCAGCCCTTGATACTTCAGCTCCTGGGAGTCTTTCAGCATCCTAAGAGGATCGCTGGGCTTCGTGAGGAAGACAGACTTACAAGGCAGAGTAATCGTCTAAGTCAACTTCCTTACCAGGTACCTATATATTTTGGTTTTGTTATATTGTAACTGTCAAAAACTCTAAGCATATACGCTGTAAACTTAATTAACTCTGGTCTCTACCCACCACCTTGGGTGTGAATCAGCTATTATATATTCACCGGCTAAGTTAAATATTTAAAAATGATATTTTAATTATAAAATAAATTTTTGAATATACTTACCCGGTGAATATATAAATTAAAGGCCCTCCCTTCCTCCCCAATAGAGACGCAGCGGTACGAGAAGAATTGAGGCTTGTTTACATGCATATGCGGTATCTGGCCAATAGTTGGCGCTGGTGGGCACACCCGCAACCTTCATAGCGATCGCTCGCGAGTTTTTGTGTGTTTTTCTGTCGAGCCGCTGGAGCAGCAGCTATTATATATTCACCGGGTAAGTATATTCAAAAATTTATTTTATAATTAAAATATCATTTTGTCATTATTATACATCTTTAGTTTTATGTTTTTATACTATTGGATTATTCTAAATATACAAATATTCCTCTAAAGGTAAATTCTCAAAAAGTCTTATCAGTGATGCAGTAGCTAATGGAAACTTAAATAGTATTCTTTCATTGGTCATAGATTTTAAACACTCAGCCATGGGGTCATAGAAGGCCATATTTCTTAAACCTGTAGTATGATACTTGTTTGATAAATAATAATTGTAATATTGCCTTAAAATATATGAAATTTTAGCAGAGAAAATAATATTGATTATTTGTAAGTCTAGTATTTCACTTTCTATTCTCCCAAAAATTATTCATAATCTGATTTGACGTGGAACCCCTTGTTTGATGTTTGAGGCAAGTCCAGCTGTTCAATGACTTTAACAGGATGTATTTGGTTGATATTACAATTTTCCTTCCAGCACTGAAGTATAACTATTTCTGTCAATAGACCTAGACATCCAGGTTTAATAGAAAATAACTTTAGCCAATCAATTTACTAAAGTATTTTAAAGTGGCTTCTTACATAAATGTTAGCATTTAACCCAACACCGAATGTTACCAAGTTGTAATATATATAACATGTTTAAAGATAAATTATTTAGTCTCCAGTTAAGGTTTTAAATATATGGATTTATTTAATCTTCAATTTATAAATTATGAGGGAAATTTACCTTGTTCCATGCCTCCGTCATACATGGTTTTTTTTTCTTGCAGAAAGAAAATTATTGAAATCAGGATAGAATGGAGTTCTACTTCTTGTTGTATTCATGCAAGTGATGTTTTGTGAGGAGTGACATTGGAGGTACCATATAGTTGTAGGATAACTTTTAACGCACAAATTTGCACCGCTTCTTTTTCTGAAAACAAGGTATAACTAATTCTAGGTCATCATAAGATGTTTCTTTTAGCAAAGTAATTTTCTTAGTCAGGTGCAAGAATTTTAATCTGTGGTCAGTCATCTTTAAACTTTTGTTTTATCTTAAGAGAAGAAGGAAATATCTAATGAAAATAGTAATTGCTTTAGGCTGTCACATTTTTGTAAACTACTTACAATGCAATTGTTTAAAAAAGTACTTCATAAGACTGGTCCCTATGGCTTATATTAAAGGGGAGATATTTATAATAAGTCTGATAACTATAGATTTGTTACCTCCATCAACAAAGTTTGAAGGAAGTTATGTTTTACCCCTCTTTGTGTGTTTGTCTGTTGTGAACAGCTGGCTGACCACAATTTTATTCTTAGAGTAATGAAACTTGCAGGGCTTAACTGTTATGTAAACAGTGGTAGATTATTAAATTTTGAAATGCCAAGGTCACATTTAAGCAAAATGTCCAATTCACGCAATCAGCCATAGGTTTGGACATTGTTGTCACAGAGATTTCAAACTTGGTTCATATTTGAGTGTATGAAAATTCACTCTTAACTAATAAGTGTTAAGGTCAAGGTCGAGCAAAAGATTGAGAGATAAGCTGCCGCGGCGGAGGTGTGCGCTCTGCTGAGTGCCCCTCTAATTATTACTGTATTTGGTCTGAGTAGGTAGTTGTAATATACAGCATGTTACATTAAATTGTGTAAGGTAAACGGTGTAAATCACAGTAATTTACATTTTACATGGGCTCTTCCTGTTCAGTAACTTAATGACATTAGATGTTTTTTATATAAACAATACAGGTTGGAAAATGATTATTCATAGCTTTGTCTACAAACAATAGTCATGGTACCAATTTGCAAGAAAGATTTTTAGGTCAGTTTTACTGATCTGACCATACTAAGCTTGTAATTCCTAGGTAAGTAAATCTAAACATTCTTAAGGAATAGAATAAACATAAGGGAATACTTAGAATAGAATAATACTTTATGGTAAAAATTCTATATTTTCATTTAATCTTTGTTATATGTTTGTGATTTCCTTAGAAGATTTGTTCCTAAGCATGACTATATCGCCTATAAAATTACCTGGTGATCTCTGAAAATATCTCGTCGATTGATGAATGGCAAACTATGTTTAGGAACAGTGTAGTTGGAAATAGGTAATATAGTCGAAAGAGGAAATTTTTTGAGAAACTTAAGAAACACACATTATTGTGTGCGTGTGATAATTGAAAAAATCTTTTAAAGATAATAACTATCTTTTGTATATATGAAATAAGGCAAATAAGGGTTGTAGATGAGTTTCTCTTGAAATTTTGATAGTAAAAGTGAACAACCATTTTATATAAGGCATATGTTAATTCAAGGTCTCTTTTCTCATAATTTGAAATGGGCATAAATGAGATCTACCTTGAAAAAAAATCTTGCAAGTGATTAGGAGCTTTGAAGTTTGAACATTTTTATTATGTGTATAGGTGTTATATAAACAAATCAGTTGAATATTGAAATTTAACATATGTATAACTTGAACCTTATGTAAGTAGAACATATGAAATTAGTTTGGAAAAAGTATATATAATGTAATAATTAACTAATTGATACAGTATTAATAAATCAATTACTTCCATATTGAGAAGTCTTAAGTTTTCTAATATTCTTAAGGATGCTCCTTCAGTTATTTGAGACATTCCTTATAATTTCTAAACAATTATGTGCATACCAATTGATACCCTAATTTCCAATTGTTAAAGCTAGTTTCCATCTAAGAACACTGTATTTAGCAAACTCGGGAATAAAATCTGTTTTTTGTTTCTATAAAATCTAATTGTTCCGTAACTGGAATACAAACCACGCTATTTATTAGGGGTTATACTTTCGGCGGAACTGAAATGACGAGCCATTAAAATTTAGCAAGGGTTAACTACCCACACTGCCAGTTAGCGGGGTGTAGGGTGGGGTAGCTTGCTACCACTCCCGCTCACACACCTGTGATTTAATTCACTTTACTTTTGGCTCGGATGGAGAGTGGTTGTTTCCGCTCTTCCTCCTTGCCTATTCTGGACTGCCATTAATTTTTGTCTTTTAACTTACTTTTTCTTATACATGTATATATATGAAAACATTCTTAATGTTTATGTATATATACGTGTATAGAAATGTGATAAGTTTCCTTTTTCAGTGTTTGTGCTGTATGTGTGATACATATACGACAATAACACTTGCGAACATTAGCACCGGAACAAGGTCAGCACAGTTGCACTTCGTGGGGAACGACCTCTCCCTCTCTGGTCCATTGGTCTTCCCGTCGGCATATAACTGTTAACTCGGCCGCCACAGGGGAATCATCACCACCTGGATCCTTTTCATTCAACTATTGTCTTCGCCTTTTCCCTTTTCCTACGGGAAACATGGATTGCTGAGCGAAGGGAATGTGGCCTCTCAGAGATTGACTACGGTCTTTCTCTTCTGGTCGTTCACCTTTCAACAACAGTGTACTATTGGGAAGAGCTCCTTTCCCGATCGCGGGTTAGGTTGCGCTTCCGATTGTTTGTCTCAATTATTTTTAGTGAAATTATAATTGTAATTTTAACTTTTCAGCGTTTCTCCGTGGGGACCATTTCCCTTCAGAGGATCAGTGGTTCTCACTATTAGTGAATATTCTTAGCTGATTCAAATAATTGTAATTCTGTTTTTATTACAGTTACTCCACTCCTCCTTTTTCCCGTGGATGTCGACTGGAGAAGGAAGGGCGCAATACTCTTGGGAGTTCTTCCCTAGGGATTTTTCTGTTAAATAATTAATTTTATTTTTTCCCAGTTAACTATGCAGTTTTTTTTCTCCGTTCGTCTAAGAGTGCCGACGAAGCAGAGCTGTTCTGTTCATGCCTGGGGAATCTGCTGTCACTGCCGTCCCTCAGAGGACATCGTCATGGGCATCATCCCTTCTCTTAGAGGTATTCCTGTGACAACATGACCAACACTTCAGATCATCTTAGAACGCTAACAGGAGGTTCACATCCACGGGTTGGACAACTTCCCTTCCGAGGGAAAGTTTCCTCCCCAGGTGTGAGGTTGTTTCTCCCTTCCGAGGGAGAACTTCCCACATCTTAATAAATTCATTGTCTCCGACTGCTGTTGCTGCCTTCACCCAGACTTCTCTCCCCCCTTGCTGAGTCTCTCTTCCTTCAGTGGTGGAGCACAGTCTTGGCAAGTCTCTTCTACGAAGTGTTTACCTCTCGTTCGCGAGGGAGGTCACTCATAGAGACTCCTCTTCGGAGGATCGCTACTGTTGAAAGTCAGCTTGCTGATCCACCGGCCCTCACGGGTGTCATTATGGGCGGCATCAAGTCTCTTCTACGAAGTGTTCACCTCTCTCGTTGACGAGAGAGGCCACTCATAGAGACACCTCTTCAGAGGATTACTCTGCTCATCAGTTCCTGATCATCCTACCAGCAGACCTACCATGGACTTCGGTCCTGGATACCTCCTAAGGCCAGCTTACTGGTCCACCAGCCCTCATGGGTTTCATCAGTTCCTGACCATCCTACCAGCAGACCTACCAGCGCAACCTTGCGCTGCAACTTAGTCCATGGACTTCGGTCCTGGACTCTTCTACGAACCTTTGACGGTTGCCATCAGTGGATGTTCGCCCTTCCAAAGGGCACATCCCAGTTCCTGATCGTCCTACCAGCTGACCTGCCGATCTACCAACGCAACCTTATGCCGCTGGTAGTCCTTTGGACTTCGGTCCTGGACTCTTCCGCAGACCTTTTACGGTCCCCGTCGGTGGATGCTCTCCCTTCCAAAGGGCACATCCCAGTTCCTGATCGTCGTGCCAGCTGACCTACTGATCTACCAATGCAACTTTACGCCGCTGTTAGTCCTTGGACTTCGGTCCTGGACTCTTCCGTAGACCTTTTACGGTCTCCATAGTGGATGTTTGCCCTTCCAAAGGACTCATCCCAGTCGTCCTGCCAGCTGACCTGCTGACCTACCAGCGCTACCAATCGCTACAGTTAGTCCTTGGACTTCGGTCCTGGACTCTTCTGAGGATCACCAGCTCCCTCCTGCAAGCATTATCATACTCACCATTGCTTCCACGCGCGCCCCAATGGTCTTGTGTGTGCATGTGCACGCGCGCCAACGTCTTCCGGGCACATGCGCACGAGTGCCAACGGTCTTCCGCATGCACATGCACGCTCCAACTGTCTTCCGCGCGCGCCAATGGTTTTCCTCCAACAACAATTGTCTAACGCGCCCGCGCGCCAACGGTCTTGCGCGCGCGTCAAGCAGTCTTGCACGCGTGCCAAGCAGTCTTGCACGCGCCAAGCAGTCTTGCACGCGCACCAGCAGTCTTCCGCGCTCGCGCCAATAGTACTCTTACGCGCGCCAATGCACCCACCCTTGCGCAACACGCTTCGGCGCATTCTAGGGAGACTGCACAAAACTACACAGTGCCTTACTGCGCGCCAGCGCTCCCCTGCGCTCTCATATCCAACACCCTCCTGCTCACTTGCGCTCGCCAATGCGCCAACTCTTCAGAAAGAACCAGCGCTTGCCTGTTAGCGCTCTTCTGCGCATTCACCGGAAATTGCGCTTCAGCAGAAACTGAGCACCAGCATCATCCTGTGTGCCATTGCACCAGTACTCTCCTGCACACTGGCACTATAGGCCAAAAAAAAGGAATAAAACTTTTTGGGCAGGTCACCATTGCCCCATTCCTCTCTCTGCAAATGCATAACATGGCTTCCGGGAAAAAAGGAAAGAGGCTTCACAGAAGGATTCAAAATCCCGAAGATTCCATCTTCTAAGGGGAATCAAAATGGGGAATCCTTGGTCCCTGTCTCTTCTGAAGTTTCTTTTTCCTTGACAGACCACCATCAGCAAACAAGAAAGCATCAACAGACTGATCTCTAGATCACTGTTTGCTAATGGCTAGTTCATGGTTTGCTGATCGCTAGCTCGCCGATCACCAGATTGCCAATTGCTAGCTCAGCTTGATCATTGATCTCTAGTCCCTCCAATGACTAACGATATCCGATTACTATAACTTGTATGTTGATGGAGTGGTGAGAGAGGTGAATGCCAGAGTGCTTGGACGAGGATTAAAACTGGTAGGCGAGAATGATCATGAATGGGAGGTAAATCAGTTGTTGTTTGCGGATGATACTGTACTGGTAGCTGACACAGAAGAGAAGCTTGACCGACTAGTGACAGAATTTGGAAGGGTGTGTGAGAGAAGGAAGTTGAGAGTTAATGTGGGTAAGAGTAAGGTTATGAGATGTACGAGAAGGGAAATTGGTGCAAGGTTGAATGTCATGTTGAATGGAGAGTTACTTGAGGAGGTGGAGCAGTTTAAGTACTTGGGGTCTGTTGTTGCAGCAAATGGTGGAGTGGAAGCAGATGTACGTCAGAGAGTGAATGAAGGTTGCAAAGTGTTGGGGGCAGTTAAGGGAGTAGTAAAAAATAGAGGATTGGGCATGAATATAAAGAGAGTTCTGTATGAGAAAGTGATTGTACCAACTGTGATGTATGGATCGGAGTTGTGGGGAATGAAAGTGATGGAGAGACAGAAATTGAATGTGTTTGAGATGAAGTGTCTGAGGAGTATGGCTGGTGTATCTCGAGTAGATAGGGTTAGGAACGAAGTGGTGAGGGTGAGAACGGGTGTAAGAAATGAGTTAGCGGCTAGAGTGGATATGAATGTGTTGAGGTGGTTTGGCCATGTGGAGAGAATGGAAAATGGCTGTCTGCTAAAGAAGGTGATGAATGCAAGAGTTGATGGGAGAAGTACAAGAGGAAGGCCAAGGTTTGGGTGGATGGATGGAGTGAAGAAAGCTCTGGGTGATAGGAGGATAGATGTGAGAGAGGCAAGAGAGCGTGCTAGAAATAGGAATGAATGGCGAGCGATTGTGACGCAGTTCCGGTAGGCCCTGCTGCTTCCTCCGGTGCCTTAGATGACCGCGGAGGTAGCAGCAGTAGGGGACTCAGCAGTATGAAGCTTCATCTGTGGTGGAAATGTGGGAGGTTGGGCTGTGGCACCCTAGCAGTACCAGCTGAACTCGGCTGGGTCCCTGGTTAGGCTGGAGGAACGTAGAGAGTAGAGGTCCCCTTTTTGTTTTGTTTCTTGTTGTTGTCGGCTACCCCCCAAAATTGGGGGAGGTGCCTTTGGTATATGTATGTATAACCAGTCATCAGCTCTCTGATCAGTCAGCTCATCTTTCTTTGATCACTGAACTCAGCTCACTGATCTCTGACCAGCCCATCGTCAGCTTGCTGATCTCTGACCAACCAGAAGGGACCATAGTCAGGTTGCTGATCTCTAGCTCACTGATCACCAATGGCTTACCATCACCAACTGAATCATTAAACCATTCCGCTGTCTCTCAGGGCTCTCAAAGCAGATTACCAACTCGTTGGCTAACTGACCAGACCTTCATTTGCCTGTCAGTTACCATCCTCGGCTCAGACCGCCGATTCACCGATCATCGGCAATTCGCCAGCAGTTCGTGACTCGCACTTACGGGTCAACCTCTGCCCATAGTTCCCTAGATCAGAAGGTATACAGCATACTTCTCGCTACTGGCCGTTCGCCATCACACTAAAGTGATCGGCAAACGATCGACAACCTTCATCAACGGCTTGTCGACAGGGGACTACTTGCGAGCACTCTCCAGCTGCACAGTAACCACGACACCCAACCATTAACCACTGATTAACATTCGCCAGATTGATTTTATTCTAAGGAATAGCATTAATCCCATCAGGGCGCATGGTAGGGCTAAGCGTTGCCTTCCTTATGTTAGTTAAAGGAATTCTCTCTCAGGGAAGAATTCTTACACAGGGTATCACGTGTGATCCTTTACGCCATGAGGCAAGACCCCAGCGTCAACAATCTCCCATGCAAAAGGATCTGCAAGGACCTGTCCCTTTGGGTCGATGTCCACACCATTTTGGGGTTTGAACAAGGGCTAAGACCTCAGGTCTTCATTTGCACACTGGACCTAAAGGACACATACTTCCAGGCCCAAACCATCCATCTAGGAAGGTTGGAAGATTCAGTCTAGACAAACAAGAAACACCAGTTCAGGGCACTGTGCTTCGCTCTTTCCACTACACCCATCCTGGTCTCACAGGATCGGCTTCTGTCTCCTCCGTTTTGGGACGACTGACTGACCTTAGCAGACTCAGTGGCAACCTTGCATTAGCACTGGAACTTCTGAAGTCTTTGTAAGGGATATTTCTATATATCCTTATCAGATTTTTTTAATGATGTTTATAGCATGATAATACCTCATAATATTGTGAAAATACTAGGGCGAAAATCAAATAGAGATAAGTTTACCAATATTATATTTATCAATAATATTTAAAGTTACATACAACTAGGGTTCCATACAAATAAGATATAAATTACAAGAAATTATGAATGCCGATTAAATACAAAACAATATAAATATAATTATTAAATTACCAGGAACAACAAATTCAAACATGAATGAAGAACCCAACTATGAAATTACAGTTATGAAACAACCTCATTATTACTAGTTGCCCAATACTCTTTGAAGCAAATCAGTCAAATAATTCACGTCACAATAATATATAATAAAAGTTACGATAACAATCACCAAATAGTAAAATAATAGCCAAAATATAACTATACAAGATGCAAAATCAAAACAGAAAAACAAACATTAATATTAGTCACATTTATCACTGAATATTTGTCTCAAGAAATTAAACAGAGAAAAGCAATGTATACTACGATTCTCCTGTAGTACCAAGGAACATCCACTAAGTCTTTCTCTTGCACATTTCCATTGGAAGTTAGGGTTAGGAAAAGCAGACTTTTCCTTCACTTTTTGACTTTCTCTTAAAATGTAACAATTTCTTCCAAGAACAAAACGGGACTTCGTGACAGGTTAGGGACACACCCGCAGCTGTCCTCTGAAGCTTGAGAGAGTAGCACAGAAAGTGCTAGATTGAACAAAAGAGAGGTCCAAAGAAAACTATCTAGGGAATCTCAAACAGGTAGTTACTTTAAAAAAAAAAGTAAACAGGAATTTACATTTAAATACCGTAATTTTTCCTTTACAGTCTTTTTACCAAGATCCAGGGGATCAAAGTAAACCTGTGGAAGTCTTCCCTACTTCCCTCCCAGAAGACTGGTGTATCTGGGAATGATTCTAGACACCAATCTCCGCAAACTTTCTGAAAACGAGAAGAACTCCCATCCCAGAGTGACTTGAGTCTGACTGGAATCAAGCCCTCGATCCCCCAGACATTCTGACCCCCATGGGACCAGAAGTTTGGACGAACCTCGAGGGATGGCAGTCAGTTGAGAATCTACAGAGCGGTATAACCTTCTCATCCTTCCTCACCCCTCAGACTTGATGCTGTGCGTAGAACACATCAAAAGAAGAGTGGAGGGACCATAATGCTACACCACACAACCTCAACCCTCTGGACAGAGTCCAAAAGTACCTTCACTTAAATCTCTTAAGAGATGAAGGCCAACTTTCCGGTCCTTCAGCAGCCTCATCGGTTCCTAACAGACCACTCAGTGATGTGATGGGCGACAATACCACACACCACATACATCCTCACATCGGCAAGCAAGAAGGAACTTGCTCTTAGCCTCTTCCCATCTAACAGTATAAACACTAATATGGGCCAAAGTCACTATCAGCCCGCTTCATTCCAGACTAGAGGAATGTGCTCGCCGACAATCTGTGCACAGCATCTCAGATAAGGCATACCGAATGGTCTTTGGATCGCCTTGTAGCTAACAAAGTCCCAACTTTACGGGGTCCTCCAACTAGGGATCTGTTCGCAATGCTCCTGAACCTCAGGCTGCCGTTGCTCCCCAGCCCTAGACCCCAAGGCTTTCTGGCAAAAAAAAAAAAAAAAAAAAAAGAAAAAAACAGGCCAACAATGGTGGGTACAACAATGACATTTACGTCTCGTCCCTGTTTTGTCTGGAGAAGGGCACTCAAGAAGGCTAGAACATCGGTCAGCCTCTCAAGGACTCTCTTAGCTCCGCTATGGCATTACGCAGAACGGTTTCCAAACCTTTTGCAGCTCGTGATAGTCTCTCCAAGAGAACCCTCTCCACATCACAGACAACCCACTTCGTCACCTACCACAAGCTATAGATTTGCTATGATTGTACGCCTGGAGACTACCCAGTACCTCTTTTGCGAAAAGGTTGTCTAGATATCTGAGGAATTCCTCAGCATCAGTCTACTAGTCAGTATAACATCTTGTGTGGTTGATGTCATGTGAAAGTGTCTCTCTCCACTCAATACCTCTATTCCAGCAATAGCGGAATCCTCGAGTATATACAAGAGGAAAAGACCCCCTATTCCCTTTCGACAGGTAAAGATGATCACTCAACCTTGATCCTTCACCTTCAAACTGAAAGGAAGGGACATCCTCTCATCGATAGACCTTTCCTAACTCATACGGACTTACAACTTGCCTTTCTCCAGTCGGAATCGAGACCTTCCTCTCGGAACATGGTTCAAATTCTCTGATCTCTAAAGAGACTTCCTTATGTTCCACTTCACCAGGCAACAAATTTTTCACCTGATTTAAGAAGACAATGTTCCTACACACACTGACAGCAACCATACGAGTCAAGGAACTTCATGCTCTCTCTCTCCACATGGCCCATTAATGAGAAGGGCAAAAGGCAATGTTCAGTTTCGTCCCTGAGTATGTCGCCAGACACAGTCTCCAGAGGTGACGGATCCTACACAAGTCTCCACTCGGTAACGGACGATCCAGATCATCCGTTACTATACCCAGGGTGAGGTATGAGACTCTACATCAAGAAAACGGCAACAGCCGACCGTGGTCCCTTCCCTTGTCATCAGCACTGGGAGAGACTAGAGGAGGATCACCAAAACATCATCTTAACATGACGACTCACGATGTCAGTGGCATAGCTATGCTCCTGGTCCTTCTTAGCAGATTACTCTGTGACGCAAGTTTTACAAGAAAGGATGTGAATGCTCTAGGTGACTTTCACAACCTTTCTCCTGCAAGAAGTGACCCACAGGAAATCGATACAATCTCTCTTGGTCCGGTAGTGGCTGCACAACAGCTGGTTGTATACCTCAAGCTCCTTATTGGACAAGTAGCAGAAGGTTGAGGGCACTTTTACCCGGTTTTAGTCTGCGTGAATGAAAAGATTTGACTGGCTATTATTCTTTTCTTCAACTTACTACCTCATGGGGAAAGCAGCATCCTGGGTTCTCTGCATAAGCTGACCTCAAACCACGGCAGGTAAACCATTCTCCCTTGTGTACCTAGTATTAAGCTAATACTGTTGCGTCCCCATACCCTGGCGTGGTAGTATTGGGAAAGTCTTGGTTACATCAGGTTTTTCCTACAATATACTCGGAATAACTTTAGCTAGACAGTCACACTTCTGCATGTCTCAACACACAGCTTGCTTAGACCGCGGACTCAGATAAGGAGCCCCCGGGTAAAGCCAAAAGTCAGATTGGCAGGGACATCCACCCTTCCTAATGGGTGAGTCACCCCTAATAAATAGCGTGATTTGTATTCCAGTTACGGAACAAGTGACAGATTCATAGATAATTTGTATTTTTCCTAACTACACAAATCTTAGCTATTTATACAAACTTGCCTGCCAGCCCTTTCCCCCTTGAAGTCCTACCTCCAAGCAAAGTGAGGTAAATCACAGATGTGTGAATGGGAGTGGTAGCGAGTTACCCCCCCCCAACCCCCCGCTAACTAACAGTGTGGATAGTTAACCCTCGCTAAATTTTAATAGCTCGTCATTTCAGCTCCGCTGAAAGTATAACCCCTAATAAATAGCTAAGGTTTGTATAGTTAGGAAAAATACAAATTATCTACAAATTTGTCATATTATTCATTTAGATTACATATTAAAACATTTTCATAAACTTGATATATTGAAAGCATGCATGCTTTTTTTCTATTGGTTTTCATGAAAGAATAGGTATGAAAAACAAAATAATTTTTTTTGCTATAATCTCATCTAATAGTTTTTGTATGATGTTTTATTATATCTTTGAGCTTGCCGATTTAAGCATCTTTATTGTCCTAAATGGTAAGAGCAGTTATTTATAATTGTTTTTTATTTTCAGGATAACATTTTGTCGCTCGAGATTAACCCATGACTGATGGCAGATGTAATTTTGATGTCCGTTAATCACAAGAAAACTTCTGTTTATCTGTGCAAGTGTGAACAAATATGCCTGCCATAGTTTCAAGTGTGGGGGAGAAATAGTCATTTTCTAAAATTCCTGTGTAGGTCTGTTTACAGTGAGGCTTCAAGTACCTTGATATTGCCTGTGTAATCTGGTGAAGTTAGCTGTTGGAATTCAACTGCAAAACTATTTTTCTATAATTTTTAACCCTTTTACCCCCAACGCTATTTGGAACTTTCCAACCCTTAACTTCCAGGCGTTTTTTTTTTTTTTTTTTTTTTTTTTTTTTCAAGCACATTTTGCAATATATTTTTTTTTAAATTGCTCTAACAGCCTTAATTTTCGTCATAGAGAGGTCAGGTTGGTCTCATTATTTTGGAAAATGTCTGAAGTTTCTCATAAAGTTATCAAAAAAATGTAAAAAGCAGTTTTTTGCAAGGACGTACCAGTACATCCATGGGGGTAAAGG
Source organism: Palaemon carinicauda (assembly GCF_036898095.1). Classification (NCBI taxonomy): domain Eukaryota; kingdom Metazoa; phylum Arthropoda; class Malacostraca; order Decapoda; family Palaemonidae; genus Palaemon; species Palaemon carinicauda. The sequence continues at coordinate 8,950,520 of NC_090743.1, forward strand.
GATAAGTTTTGTGAAACGTACCAGTACGTCCATTGGGGGTAAAAGGGTTAAAAGCTGTTTCTGTCTGTGCAATATAGTTTTCTTTTTAGATTATACTAATTTATTCTTAACTGTCATAAACACTACGGTCAGTTTTTCTATTTGAAAATTTTAACATAGAACAAAATGTAGAATTAAGTTATAATTTATTTGCAACTTGAAGTATCACCGAATCACCTCTTCATTAACTTTGATCACCATCTGAGTTTTCTGCTATTTTGTGTCTTACTGAATTTACTAGAAGCCTCAATATTAAATCTCTCACTCACGAATGTACTGTATGGTCATCGATTGAAAATTTTACTTGAAATATATTTTTTTTTTGTATTTGTACACGGTATAAAATGATGGTAATATCTTGTTTTATCAGGACTATGGAAAAATGTTAAATGATTTTCAGTTTTGTGTCATAATTCTAATTTGATTTGACCACAATTCTTGTATGTTTGTCATTCTTCTAAGCACATATGGGATAACTTTTTTATGCTACCTAAATTTGTACTACTGTATAATTGATAGCTGAAATTTCTATGTAGCATTTGAAGTAACATAGCCACTTGATCATAGTACTTTTATAAATCAGAAAACATATATAGCTAAAACTTTTAAAAGCCATTTTTTTTTTTTTTTTTTACAAACAAGCATTGTGGTATCTCTGGGTCATTTTTTTCTTGGTTTTAGTAAAATAATATTGTAAATCTGATTATATGGTATAATGTATGTTTTTGAAATGATATATTATCACAAGTCCAGATATTTGATCTGAACTTTATATATTTTTGTGACCTAAAGTTCAACTGATAACCCATTTCTCAATTAGGTGAGGTCCTACTGGGTGAAGGTCTTTCATACAGTGATTTCTACTGTCCATTGTATTTCTATAGTACCATTTCTCTTGGTGGTACCTTTGGATATTGGACAAAGGCTGATAGATTGGAAAGCTACTTAATTCTGGGGTTTTGACTCTGTATTTAAGCTTAGGACATTACAAAGTTTGGTTTCTATCCTTACTTTCCATTAGGGCTTCCTGTTCTGTGAGGATTGTTGGACAATTCTTGGATTTTGACCCTGTGTTTTTGCTCGTCATTGCAATGTTTTGTCTTTACTTTCCATAGGCATTCCTATTCTTTGAATATTTGTTGGCCATTCAGCTTTGCCTTTAATTAGAACACATCATTTGCACCTATGAGACAATTGTCATGCTTTTTCTAAGTTCACTTCTTGGATGATGCATTTTCTGGGAATAACAAAGTTTCAGCTGCAGTGATTTACTTCCATTCTTGTGGCTTTTTTCATTTGAAACCTGCTCATGATGTTGAATAATCAGGAGAATTGCACATGATATATATTTGGTTAGATCGTAATTCTTACCTTTTGTTAATTGACTGATTTGAACGGACAGTGGTATACTTTGCTCAAGCTACCAAGTTTATGTTGTTAGTAACTGATTATATATGAAGGTTCTGTCCATTGAGTTATTATCGCGGAGAACATATAGACTTTTAATAAAAGTTTTGTAGTCTCTTTTCAGGGATCTTGGGGAAAGCTGACGTTTTACCATTGGCTAATTATCGATGGTTTGATGAGTTGGAGACTTTAGGGTTTTTAAGGAGTTGCGGCTTTCCACGCAGTTCAAAGACTGTGTAGCTTGAAAATTTATTCCTAATCAAGCCCTGAAACCTAAAAGTTTATTTCCCTTTTCATGATAGGTTTATTGTGTTGTTTTATATAGAAAATATGGATCTCATTCATAGATGTGATGATGATTTCATACTTTAGTTTCCTTTACATCTCAGGTTTTCTGAAGGATTCTTGTTTGTATCCTTTTTAAGAAATATCTAAAATTATTTTGCTCTAGTGGTTACTGGAGGAAAGCATTGAAATTGAATTTGAATTTAGAATATTTCTAGATATCCAGAGTATTAAATGTTTTAATAAGATCTGTGGAGACCAATAACTAGTTAATAATAATAATTTCTCATGTTTGTTTCCACATGGTGGCCGATGTGGTAACGTCCCTGACTGGTGAATGCCAGACTGTGGTTAGTCCCCCGCTCAAACTCGTTTGTTTCTTTGGTCGCTGCAACCTTACCATCCTTATGAGCTAAAGGGGGCGATGTTTGTTTGGGAGAGCCTTTAGGTCTATCTGCTGAGTCATCAGCAGCCATTGCCTGGCCCTCCTTGGTCCTTGCTTGGGTGGAGAGGGGGCTTGGGCCCTGATTATATGTATGTGGTCAGTCTCTAGGGCATTTTCCAGCTCAATAGGGTAATGTCACTGTCCCTTGCCTCTGCCATTCATGAGCGGCCTTTAAACCTTTAAGTACACCAGTATATCTATATTTTCTTCTTTGGGATTCTTATTATTAGTTGCAAACATTTATAACAAAGTTATGTAAACAGTTATGATCTTCCCATATCAATGTGAAATATTTTCCTTCATATTTGAGTTGGCAAAGTTTTACAAAGCTTTTCTAAGTTTCAGGATTATGATTGCCTTAAGGAAACTTTTAGGCCACTTTACCTGACAGTTTTGAAAGGGTCAGTTTGGTTTTACCTGACAGTTTTGAAAGGGTCAGTTTGGTTTTACCTGACAGTTTTGAAAGGGTTAGTTTGGTTTTACCTGACAGTTTTGAAAGGGCCAGTTTGGTTTTACCTGACAGTTTTGAAAGGACCAGTTTGGTTATACCTGACAGTTTTGAAAGGGCCAGTTTGGTTTTACCTGACAATTTTGAAAGGGCCAGTTTGGTTTTACCAGGCAATTTTGAAAGGACCAGTTTGGTTTTGCCTGACAGCTTTGAAAGGGCCAGTTTGGTTTTACCTGACAGTTTTGAAAGGGCCAGTTTAGTATCAAGGGATTTTAGATATATCCTTGACTTGTTTTTTTGTGAGGGTGTGATACAGCTTGGTTTAAAGTATCTGCAGAGTGAATTCTGATATTGTGTGTGTTAGTTCTCGAGTCTGTTGAGTTACGTTTGGCATTCGCTTTATAGAGTTGTTTATGAGCCATCCTTGTTTACAGATTTTTTCAGATAACTCTGTGTTAAAGATATAATTTTGGTCACTTTTGGATTAAAAGGGGGCTTTCTTTAGTAATCAGGTTTTTTGGGCACTTGATATTTGAAAAAGTCTTAGAGAGTTCCCTTGTTTTATGAATTTTCTTTGGGCAAAAATTGGCTGTTGGATAATGTCTTGATTTACCAAGCTTTCTGGATTATACTCCTTAGTTTTTATGTGATTAAAACTCCTTTTGTAGGACTCTTTGGTCTATGGAGTTATTAGAGGAACAACTTAGTCACGGATTGTGAATACTCATTAGTCTATGTCATAATCTTGGAATCCTTTATGTATGGAGTTATTTGAGGAGTTTGTTAATTCATTAAGCTATCAGGGCACTTATTTGATCTACCCGTTGGAGTATTCCCTCGTTTGCAGAATATTTTGTAGGACACACTGGTTTATTCAGGACACCACTTTGTCTATGGAGTTATTTTGACCTTATTCCTTTGTCCATTCAGTTATTCATGACCCTTCTTGGTGTTGGAAATTATTCCGGATACTTCTGTCTTTAGTGTTATTTAGAACACTTATTGGGTTGGCTTAGGCACTCATTGTATAATGAAGTGATCTCTTAGTTATGCAGAACACTATATTGCCTACGTAATTATTTGAGTTATCCTTTGTGTATGGAATTATCCACTAAACACCTTAGTCTAGGAGCTGTTTTGTGCGCTCATTGGATTATTATTTTATGACTGTTTTCTTGTTTCTATTTGAGCAATTCCTTGTTTCCTTTTTTTCAATCACTCTTGTTTTCAAGAGTTCCAGTTTCCTTACCAATATTTAGGTTCCAGATTTATTTGGGATTCCTGTGACAAAATATTTGTAATTGACGAGTTTAAGATTTATATATATTTTTAATTTTTGTGGGGATATTTAAAAGAGAACTTCTGTATTAATGGAATTCAAGGTATATTGTTAGCATGTAGTATCTTCAGTTTTTCTTCCTAAGCTGTCTGCCAAACGATCATAAACCTGGCTAAAGATTTGCTTTGTCCCCCTTTGTTTCTTAAATATGAAAATATTAAAAGCATATTCAGTAAATTCATTGTATGTTGTTAAGGAAAACAGTGCCCAATAATTAACTTTTGCTTTTGAAAATAATGTATGCCTCTTTTCAATTCTGTTTTCCAAGGATGAAAACAAACATAGTTCATTTGATTTATATGGTAAAGATAAAGAATAGAATAGTATCGTGTATTTTTTATTGTTTAATATTTGAATAATTCTTAAATATTAGTCAAATTTTATCTTGTTACCCATCCTCCCTTTGACGTTTTGTATTGCTCTCTCTCTCTCTCTCTCTCTCTCTCTCTCTCTCTCTCTCTCTCTCTTTAAATAAATTGGTTTCTTTTAATGATCAGTTTTCCAGTAGAATTTTGTTTACTGCCCCCCCCCCCCCTCTCTCTCTCTCTCTCTCTCCTCTCTCTCTCTCTCTCTCTCTCTCTCTCTCTCTCTCTTTTTTTTATTTTCTGGGGGCTACATGAATATACCTTGAATAAATTGCTAATTGTTAAAAGTAATGGGAGATTTTATACATTTTCTAATAAGTTCGATTTAGGAAGTTCTCTTTTATTTTAACCTGATGCTCACCTCCAATTTCAGATCTCCCACTCCCCATCCTTGATCCTTCCTCATCCCTAAATTGGAAATGTTATAAAAAAAAAGACCTTCGCCTCATATGGCTGATGTGTCTCCCACTGCCCCCCTCCTCTTTGAGCATCGGCATTTGCCATTTTATTCCTCACCATAAAAAGGGCTGAAGGGTTCATGAGGTAGATCCTGATCTTAACTAGAGTAACCACTTGTTCTTTTAGACTGTTATTTTATTCCTCATGTACAGAACTTGTTCATTCTTTTACTGGTGTCTTGAGAGCTGTAGCACAATATGTTAGCTTGAATATATTGTACTTGTCAAAGGCTGACAGCCTGTATTGGTAAATATGTTTGACTTTAGTTTACTTCTTGATCCAGGTGTCTTGTCAGTGTAGGTTTCATCCTGACAGCTAAAGTCATGAAAAATTTGTCTTATGCCATTATTAATTTGCTCAAAAGCCTCAAATTATTTAAGATTGTAATAGTTTATCAGATTTAGAATTTAGTATAAATGATCTTATTTAAATCATATTTTTCAGTATGTTTATGAAGCTTACATTGTAGGAGGTTATGATGTCAAACGTACAGGTTTTGGTACTATCATTTTCATTTCTAGTCAAGTTTTATGCACTTGTGTCAGTGACAAAAACATCAAATTTGTTTTGAACTGTGTAATGTAAGTAGTGAAAAGTCTCTCTAATGTAAAAGGATTGTGATTTAATGTACTCCAGATATGTTTATGCTCTTTTTGAAATTAATGTGTAATTCATGGTAATTGTTATTTCCAAATTTTTCATAAAAACTTTAAGTTCAGGTATGATTATAATGTTAAAGATTAATGATAAGTGTACTTAACGTAAGTGTTTCAAGGAATATGGTAAGAGGGTCGTTTTCGAGTCTTGCATTTCAGAACTTTTTATTATGGCGAGATACCTGGGCTCTCTGAAAAGGTGCACAGCTCGGTTCAGAAATTCCATCTTGTTTCTTGGCTCGTGTCGTTTGTGCCCCTGACATAAAGGAGGGATAAATAACACTTTAATCATTTTTAGATGAATTGTGTAATAAGTTCTTGAATATCTTCTCGTTGACACGAAAGCTGTCTAGGTGTAGGTGTGTGTGTGTGTGTTTGTGCTGTTGAAAGGGTGGGAAAACGGATTTGGTATGAAGAATAGATTTATAAAACATTGACAAAGAATCTCATCAGGTTTGTATGTTTTAAATGGCGTCTCCCGGATTTATGGCAAAGAAATTATTTCCTTACATTAGTCAAGATATGCAAGTTCCATTTCCCTGAAATTGCTTGGTTTACGTATCCTCCTAACCTGTGTTTTAAAGATGCATTGATTTCTAGGTAGGTTTTTTTTATTAACGCAATACTGATGTGCAGAAATAGACCTGTCTTCAAATAGTATCCTTCCTAGAGGAAAATTCTCAACATTGTTAGAGACATATTAGGTATTTTACACCTGCGCAGTTTACAATGATTGGAGTGTCGTACTCAAAAGTTTGTTAATTCCCTCTAATATAGATAATTCATAATCCACTTTACTCCTTTTTTTAATCTATTAACCCTTTTACCACCAGGCTATTTGGAACTTTCCAACCCTTAACCCCCAGGGGTTATTTTTTTCAAGCACATTTTGCAGTATATATTTTTTTCAAATTGCTCTAACAGCCTTAATTTTCATCATAGAGAGGTCAGGTTGGTCTCATTCTCTTGGAAAATGCCTGAAGTTTCTCAAAAAAATTATCAAAAATATACAAAAAAAAAAAAAAAATGTAAATAACAGTTTTTTGCAAGAACGTACCGGTACGTCCATGGGGTAAAGGGATGAGTTTTGAGAAATGTACCAGTATGTCCTTTGGGGGTAAAAGGGTTAACTACTTCATGGTTATATATCTTTACAGTATACAGAAATTATAAAATTATTAGATTATACATTGGATTAATGGTAGGTTCATACATGACATTTTTTTGTGTAGCCATTTTAGCTTTTGTTGTTTGTTATATTGTAAGGCCAGTTTTTCTTATAACTCATTAGATAACTGGCATTAATTTATCATATTTGAAACTGACATGAACTTTGATAAGAGTTGTAATGATTAAAATAGTTCCCATTCAGAACATTGATGGTTGTCAAAGTAATAAAAAATCTTTCTTATTATTTGTAATGAGACATTCACAAACTGTCATATTTAAAGAGGGTACAATTTAAAATGTTACCGTACAATACTAAAGGTTATGTTTTTTTTATGCCTTTAAAGTACCTGTTACTGACCTTGTAAGTAATTATGTCTGTGCCCGCACTCTTTGAGGATACCATATTGATTTAGCTGCTTGCTCATAACAGGTCATTGGAGCTCACTTGGGACATTGCATAACCTACCTACTTTAGTGTTATTTTTCTTGTTCCACGATGCAGTGTGATAGGGTAAATCTCTCTCTCTCTCTCTCTCTCTCTCTCTCTCTCTCTCTCTCTCTCTCTCTCTCTCTCTCTCTCTCTCTCTTGTTTTCATTATTGGTAACCAAGTACATATTTTTTAAGTCACTTTTTCTATACAAGATTGTTATTCATTGCACATCAGTATAGCTAAATAATTAAAACCCAGTATATTTTGATCCTCGATATCAGTCTGAGTTGTGATGAGAATTTGTAAATATTTAATTTTGGGACTTAGTGGTATAAAAGTGTTATGAATTCCACTGCAAGGAGTGAGTGTGTTGTGCTGATATGTAGTGATTGGTGTGAGATCATTAGAGAGAGGTTAGGTCGTTCTTTTGATTATTTCTCTTCAATAGATCACATTCCAAGGGGGACAAGGGAAGTTTTTTTTCCAATGTTTTCTTAAGGAAGTCAAACTGATAGGATTGTAGGTACAACTTTTTTTGTATAGAATTAGGTTTGCATTTTTTTCTAAGTAGAATTAGGGTGGCTTTTGCCTTGTAATTTACGTAGCATAGCTTATGAAAATTTTTTATTTAACTGAAAAGGTGAAAAATATCTTCTATCCATTTAATAAGTACTACACCCAGTCACCCCATTGACAAACTTCAAACTCAAGTTTCTTCCAAAATGCATTCACAAAGAGTAAAATCCTGTAAGCAGAGTATATACAGTAATAGAAAATTGAGTATTTTAAGTTTCTGAACGTCGTTTTTTAAATCTTAAAAATATATTATAAAGTAAAAGAATCACTTTGAAGTTTTAGTACACTGTATGCCTAAATAAAGATTTTTGGAGATAACTGTGTATTTAACTTAAAGGATTAAATTTTTTTATGATTTTTTATAAGAAAAATCTTCAAAAAGCAAATTCTTTTCTCCATTTTAAAGTTTTGTGATATTAATTATATGATTTTCTGAATTATCAAGGAGAAAATTTCCGTCGTCATAAAGTCACTTAGAAATAAATGTTAGGTTTTAAATTGTCCTTTTATTCAGAGAGATTTGAGTTTGATGCTTTGCTTTTACAAATATATATTTTCGTAACTATAATTAACTTAAATATAAGTTATAATTCCTGGTCCTGTGTTTCTCTATTACGAAAACGATTCTAGTTTATTATCATTTTGAATTAAAATGCGTAACGATTCATCATTATTAAAAGTCATTGCGTTGGTCAACTGCTGGTTATTATAGATAATTGGGTATTTAATCATCTAAAGATATATTTGCCTTCGTTAGTACGTTTTTTTAACTAACGTATAAGGAAATCAGAGACGTTTGTGTTCCAAACAATACTAAAATCATATCTGTAATTTAATATCTGTTCATCTTTTACTGCTTTTCAGCAGAGAATATTGTACTTTGCGAACAATCTCCGTCTGTCCGTCTCCTGTGTTTGTCTCTTGTTTCCGAGTTCATCTGGTGATGTTAAAATTTTATTTTAAACTCCATTTCATGTTGGGTTAATCTAAAGTCTGTTAAGGACAAAAATCCAGAGAGTATCAAATTATTTTGATTGCTTAAAACAGCTCGAAAATTATCATTTTGACCGTAACGTGCAGCGATACATTAAGTTTCGCAGGACCTGCGTAAAATACATGTTAAATAATAAAGAATCGTCTTTGACTATCGGCTGAGGATGCCTTAGTAAGGAAGTATATGCTTGTGGTAATGCAGTAAGGGATTGTGAGCTAAGAATAGTATTGTAAGAGGTTATAAGATTAGGAGTAGATTATATTAAGGACCTATATGCTGAGGATAGTATACTGCATTAAGGAATTATAAATTGAAGATAGCAAACATTGAGGATGGTATTTTGTGGGGTTGACTTTTATTTAATTCTATATCTGTATAAGCCATTTTATTTCTAGGAGTAATGTATAGTTTTGGGGTATTGGTTATAGGCTTAAGTTTAATAGGATTCATATGAATTGTTTCAGGTTAAACTTGCTTTCCAGCATTGCCTTTTCTAGGGTTTGCATTTGAGAACTTTATTACACAGCTAAAGAGATTCAGGTGTCCGTGTGTAAGATGAATGCGTACTTCGGTCCGATCTGACTGTCTGCTGGGGGAAGTAGCAAGGATGGTCAGGGCAGTAGTCTTGCACATCTCTTCTCTTTTACCCGACTCAATCATGTGCATTAAATGGGGCGAGACAGGGAGGCAACTTTGGCATTTGTGAATCTTGTCTGCTTTTCAGTGAGCTTCAGGTGTCTGTAGTAATGGATCGTTCTGAAACTGCACAAAGGCTTGAAAATGACTCTTTTTACTACGTTTATCTTTTTTATTTATTTTCCAATATAGAAATATTAATGATGTTTTTCTTGTCTAAGTATATAATTTCATTTCATTAAAGAATTATTGTACTGTAACCATAACTAGAATCTGCCTTATAGTAATGTAAATAATGACATAAATGCTTTACCATTTAACTTCAGGAGAACTACAAACTATTCTTGAAGTCATTAAATCACAATCCTGATATCATTGTTTGTAAAATTATCAATAAAATTAAAAAAAAAAAAAAAGAAGGAAAAGGAAAGCATTCAAGGGCCTAGTAACATTGCTTCTTCAGGAGAAAATTTTGCATCAAGTTTCTGGTTACTAGGTGGGACAGGGGATGGCCTTGGTGGGCTTTCCTTTTTCTCCTTTTTTTTTTATTAATAATTTTACTTTCTATTAGAGAAATCACTACTTACTTACACAATCATAAAATATGTAACCCCAAATACTGAGCTTTAAATGCAAGTACAGTTGTTAAAAAAATAGAAAATGGATAAACAAAGAAAACGGGGTTTTTGTCATATATGAAGGGTGACTCGCCAAAGAGCCTTTCTTGGTCGAATCAAGAGCTTTATGCATGACACACATCAACTTTTCTTTGAATCTAAGGCATTTAAAGCTTTCAGAAAAAGGGGTTTCATGAATTTGATATATGTCATTGACTTGTGTTTATTTCAATTATTGTATACAACTAAATTGATTACACTGAAACCTGTTTCATGTTTGACATTTAATCTTCTACAATAAAAGTCTTTAATGAATTCCTAAGTTTTTCTTCAGCCATATTGTATTAAGTGAAGGCTTTAAGAACAAATTTAGGTATACTTTTGTACCTAATATTTTAATTTAGTATCTTCAAGACTGAATAAGAGGCTTTTGAGAAATGTAAACTAATGGAAATATTATTATCATGACTTTAGTTAGGATAAAACTTGCTGGACAGACATCTGGTTCAAGAAGTGGACTTTGGTCCAACATGAAATACCGATAAAGTTCGGCCATCTTGACTTAGTACTTTATATTCATCAAACATTTATACTGCTGCTCTCATCCCCTCAGTACGGGAGTGAACGAACTGTATGTGGGGATTAATAGCGGTCCTAAGGGATAAGTGGCTAGTTAGGAGATAGGACTAGTTCATGAGCCTTTTAGCTCTTTTTTTCATGGGGAATAAGGCATTTGCTGGTACTAGAAGGGGCAGGGGGGCCATTTAAGGAGAACACTCTGTCATATGAGGTTTAATAGAAGGAGAATACTCTGTCTCATTGCATTTTCTTTGGTTTTTTTTCAGGTTTTCTTTGTATATATGAGGTTAACTGAATTAAATACTGTAATACCTTTTATATGCATTTTATTTCGGAATTCACACCATGTTACATAAAAGAAAATTGATATAGGAATTAAGCACTAGACATTTTCTTTTTCATGAAAATAAAGCAGAGTGCCATATATTAACACATATGTTAATTACACAATTCAAATACCAACAAAATATTTTCAAGATAAGTTATAATGATCACTTCAAATATTTTACCATAAATAAGAGACGCTACTGCATAAGGTCTACTGCATAAGGTCTACTGCATAAGGTCTATTGCATAACTTGGAATAATTGGTATAGACAAGAATACTTAAAAGTTACAAGAACTAGGGTCCTGAATGAAAACTTATGAAAAAAAGGGACAATGTTAATGGTATAATTACAAAAGTAAAGGTAGACATCCCATTATTTGGACTTCAGTGATTAGTAACAGACATTAAAGACTACCTTAGTCATATCTAAGGTTCATTATAGTCAGAGAACTGTTAAGGGTTTAATTCATTATATCGAGTCAAAATATTTAAATTAGAATCCACTCCATCCAAACTGGAAATGAGATTCAAATATCTTTTACTTAATATCATGAATAAACCTTTAGCAGTTCTCTGACAATAACGAACCTGAGATACGACTAAGGTAAGTCAGTAATGTCCATATTGCTAATCACTGATGTCCAAATGCTGGGACATATACCTTATTTAATATATGTAGTTACACCATTGGCATTTTTGTCTTTTTTGTTCCATAAATATCATTCAGAACCCTGGCTCTTGTATTTTCAAGTATTATCTATACTAATTATTCGAATACAGTAGACCTTATGAAGTAGCATCTATCATTTACAAAAAAATATTTGAGATAATCATTCTAATTAATATAGTCACGAGTTATACAGGCATCTCTCGTCTCAAGTTTCAAGGACTGATATTTGCATCTAATAAAATCTTAAATGACAAAACTTGTACAGTATATATAAATCAACTGGTTTTAAGCATTTGATATCTGTATTGCTACCTAAATGTGAATAAATCTAAAACTACCATTTTCAAATTGCACCCTATTTATATGAAATTATTTTCATCAGATTTGCCAAGTAATTTTACCTATAAAACCACTTTTGGTAGGTTAAAGAACAACCTACATTTTTATTAAAACTGAAAATTTCAATCGCAAGAAATTTGCAAGAAATAACCTTTGAAATACCATAGCTCTACTGCTCCAAAATTATCATCATTATTATTAGCTAAGCTACAACCCTAGTTGGAAAAGCAGGATGCTGTAAGGCCAGGGGCCCCAACAGGGAAAATCAAATATTTTTAAGAACAGTAACATTAAAATAAATATTTCCTATACAAAATAACAAAACTCTAACAAAACAAGTGGAAGAGAAATAAGCTAGCATAGTGTGCCCGAGTGTACCCTCAAGCATGAGAACTCTAACCAAAGACAATGGCTACATTGAAAGTTATCTTACAGTATTTTTTTTCTTTGAACTTCCCTATAGGTAATTAGTACTCCCATTGTCCTAAATAACTAATCACATGATTATTTTCTTCCCTCTGTGGCAGCACCTTGGGTACAATTCCTTCTTTTCTATATCCCTTAAGTTTAGCTTTTCAAGAACCAGATGTGTCTGAGAATTCTCTGTACAAAAATATCAATCTTAACTCTTTCCTTAGGTATAACTAACCCTTTAAACCTCTTGGGAACAATCTATTTGTTTGACATTAAAAACACTGATAGAACATCCACTTTCAAGTAATATTACATGAACATTGATTAAAAACTTTACCAATTTTTTCCTTCTCAAGTCTATCATGGAAAAACTAACGCTTCGATATAACAAATTTAGTCACTATTCCTCATAAAATCTTTTAATATAAACAATTTTTAAAATGTTTCAAACTACAACTGTTTAACTATATTAGCTACATTCTAAACTAGAATGTGAGGCAATTGATTGTATCTTTAGTATAAAGAATATGCAAAGCTTAAAACCAGTAGGCATGAAATTTTATCCTTTCAATATCAATTTTGTCATTTAATGTTTTGATACACAAAAATAAGCTTTCATACTGCAAACAAGCTACAATGTTATTTGTGACTAGAATAATAAAAATATTAATATTTTGGGAACATTATTAATCTAAGGAAAATTAATAAAACATATTCGACGTGAAGTTATGAACATTAAACTTACAAACACCTTGAGAAAAAAAAGGTTTCCAACCAAACAGAAACTTATTTTGAAATAGGTATATTTTCTATTGTGAATATAAAAAAAGAGAGAGAGAGAGAGAGAGAGAGAGAACTTTCTAATGTTCAGTAATATTTAAGCCCTTAAATACAGTGATCCCATTCACAAATATTCCAAATTAATCTATTCATATCTACCCTTACTTCCAATTACACAAGACAAATTTAATTGCTCACAGAATATGTAAACCTATTTAATAAGGCAAAACTTTACAGAACATACTTGTTTTGTGTTGTCAATGGTACCAGTAGATTGGGTCTGTGCATGTATTGTACCGCTATATAAGGGTAAGGGAGATGTGCATGAGTGTTGTAATTCAAGAGGTATTAGTTTGTTGAGTGTAGTTGGAAAAGTGTATGGTAGAGTACTGATTAATGGATTAAGGATAAAACAGAGAATGCAATCTGGGAAGTACAGGGTGGTTTTAGAAGAGGTAGGGGTTGTATGAATCAGATTTTTACAGTAAGGCAGATATGTGAGAAATATTTAGCAAAAGGTAAGGAGGTGTATGTTGCGTTTATGGATCTGGAGAAAGCATATGATAGAGTTGATAGGGAAGCAATGTGGAATGTGATGAGGTTATATGGAGTTGGTGGAAGGTTGTTGCAAGCAGTGAAAAGTTTCTACAAAGGTAGTAAAGCATGTGTTAGAATAGGAAATGAAGTGAGCGATTGGTTTCCGGTGAGAGTGGGGCTGAGACAGGGATGTGTGATGTCGCCGTGGTTGTTTAACTTGTATGTTGATGGAGTGGTGAGAGAGGTGAATGCTCGAGTGCTTGGACGAGGATTAAAACTGGTAGACGAGAATGATCATGAATGGGAGGTAAATCAGTTGTTGTTTGCGGATGATACTGTACTGGTAGCAGACACAGAAGAGAAGCTTGACCGACTAGTGACAGAATTTGGAAGGGTGTGTGAGAGAAGGAAGTTGAGAGTTAATGTGGGTAAGAGTAAGGTTATGAGATGTACGAGAAGGGAAGGTGGTGCAAGGTTGAATGTCATGTTGAATGGAGAGTTACTTGAGGAGGTGGATCAGTTTAAGTACTTGGGGTCTGTTGTTGCAGCAAATGGTGGAGTGGAAGCAGATTTACGTCAGAGAGTGAATGAAGGTTGCAAAGTGTTGGGGGCAGTTAAGGGAGTAGTAAAAAATAGAGGGTTGGGCATGAATGTAAAGAGAGTTCTATATGAGAAAGTGATTGTACCAACTGTGATGTATGGATCGGAGTTGTGGGGAATGAAAGTGACGGAGAGACAGAAATTGAATGTGTTTGAGATGAAGTGTCTGAGGAGTATGGCTGGTGTATCTCGAGTAGATAGGGTCAGGAATGAGGTGGTGAGGGTGAGAACGGGTGTAAGAAATGAGTTAGCGGCTAGAGTGGATATGAATGTGTTGAGGTGGTTTGGCCATGTTGAGAGAATGGAGAATGGCTGTCTGCTAAAGAAGGTGATGAATGCAAGAGTTGATGGGAGAAGTACAAGAGGAAGGCCAAGGTTTGGGTGGATGGATGGTGTGAAGAAAGCTCTGGGTGATAGGAGGATAGATGTGAGAGAGGCAAGAGAGCATGCTAGAAATAGGAATGAATGGCGAGCGATTGTGACGCAGTTCCGGTAGGCCCTGCTGCTTCCTCTGGTGCCTTAGATGACCGCGGAGGTAGCAGCAGTAGGGGACTCAGCAGTATGAAGCTTCATCTGTGGTGGAAATGTGGGAGGTTGGGCTGTGGCACCCTAGCAGTACCAGCTGAACTCAGCTGAGTCCCTGGTTAGGCTGGAGGAACATAGAGAGTAGAGGTCCCCTTTTTTGTTTTGTTCTTGTTGATGTCGGCTACCCCCCAAAATTGGGGGAAGTGCCTTTGGTATATGTATGTATGTATGTACTTGGTTCTCCCTTGGTTCAACTGAAATTTATAAGATACAGTAATCTAGTAAGCTGAACACTTTTCATTATTGCAAGTGGGAAGGTAATAAGATGGTTATTTTGAAACATTAAGCCCAAATCAATTAGTATGTTTTTACTTTATTATATTTATGATACTAATACTTATTAAAAAAGAGTTGATTATATATAGGATATTCTCCAACTCTACAATCCCCAAGTTAAAAAGATATGATTGAACAACTTTTAAGATGTTTCTGATCAGAGAACCAAGTTTTTTTGTTTGGTAGCTATCTGAAGCAAATCTGCTTACACATTTTAAGATAACATAGGCCTAGATTCAATGTTCAATGCTAATTGCTAATTATCATAGTGAAGTTTCAAAAGATAGAGATGAAAAAGTATACACAAAGATGAAGTTATTTTCACAGTTGTAGGTTATATTCACATAAAATCATTATACTTTCATATACAGACTAGAATGAATGTGAATCAATTGCTAAAATAGTAATGGTAATTTTCCTTCCGTCACAAATTTAGATAACTTGTTTACAGTACTTTAGACTATACTAAAAAGGTACAATTTAGAAGTATAGGCCTACTAGAGGAAACTGACATTTGATTTGACATCTCGTTAATGAAAAATTGACAAAATGAGCTGTAAAATTCTAAGGAAAAGGTCCTTCCTCCTTTACATTTGGTGATTTTAATTGGTTTTTAAAATTAAATTTCCTCATTTTCAAAAATTTACAATAATACAACTATAAAACCAATCCACTTACCATTACATATAATTTTGGGCAAATTATCTTTAGTAATAGGAATCAATTAAGAGTTGGTCTATTCTTATTCACCAAATAGTTTTAGGCAACGTAACGAATCATTACACATGTTTAATATCAAATAAAAATAGGAAATTGAAAACTGAACTTTATAATTTGAACGTCAAAAAAGCTCATACTGTAAATGTTGATCAGGACCTATTTTTCAAGTTAAATTTAAGGAACTTAAAATTTAATGGAAAAAAATACCATCGTGTTTTTTTTCTAAAGGAAAGATGTATATAATTAAAAATTAAACTAAAATTAGCTTTATATGGACTGACTTTGTGAAGATTAAGTGCGAATAAACTGTTTGCTAAAAGACCGAGTAAAAGTTAGTAGCTTTAACAACTGAATTCATGTCTTCCAGAAATAGACACTGATAAACTTGAATAATCTGGTAATAATGTTGTTGTAAAAATAAAAAATAAATATTTTTTCTTAATACTGTAACTTGACTTGTTTTTTTTTTTCATCTTCAGTAAGTGATTGCTATTGAATGGTGTGACCACTGTAACACACAAACCCCTTAAAATCTCTATAACTTTGGTCAACTGACCATTTCTAGATATTTGTAGCATTGTAATGCTATTCTAACACCTCAGAAAAATTTTATAATAGATTGGCCACTGCAGCTGAGACTATCCGGTGCCTCTTTTAAAATCGGAAATAAATCAGAATAATAATAATCTGCATCGGAAACTGGATTTTTTTTTTCAGTAGTAAATCCCAGATTACTATGTGCTCATCTTCATCTTGATGTCATGAAGAATGTCTCATGTCACATGATGAACAGCTGACGTGCAGTTTATTTTTCTTGTTTGAGCTGGTGAGGCTACTTCTGATGATTCTGGTCTGAAAAATAAATAAAAGATGTTAATTACACAGATATATCAGTCTCATTCAAATATTTTACTGTGCACTAAAACATCAAGACTACACTTTTGATAAAATATTCTGCATGAAAAACTATAAAATATATAAAATATTCTAAGGTAATAAATACTAAACAGTATCAATAATTACAACTAAGTATTTCTTGTTAAGTAGAAAAGTATTACCTCCTAAATCTTAACGAGGAAATACTTCACTACAATAATCGAATGACTACCCTCAGATAATCCACTGACTCACAGTAGCTCCCCTGATAGATACATTTTCTTCAGATTATTATTATTATTACTAGCCAAGCTACAACTCTAGTTGGAAAAGCAAGATGCTTTAAGCCCAAGAGCTCCAACAGGGAAAAATAGCCTAGTGAGGAAAGGAAATAAGGAAATAAATAAATGATGAGAATAAATTAACAATAAATCATTCTAAAAACAGTGCCAACGTCAAAATAGGTATGTCCTATATAAACTATTAACAACGTCAAAAACAGATATGTCATATATAAACAATAAAAAGACTCATGTCAGCCTGGTCAAAATAAAAACATTTGCTCCAACTTTGAACTTTTGAAGTTCTACTGATTCAACTACCCGATTTGGAAGATCAGTAAGACAATTCCTTGAATAAAACATTCTACCTTACATCACAGAGGAAACCTTGTCAAACATGCACTATACTCATGACATTTAAAAAAAGGGTATAATTTCTACTATAAGCAAAAATATAATTTACTGAAAGTCAGTTTCTGGAGAATACTATTTATTAAACAAGAGTAAAGTGCTGTGCAAAATGACAAATTTAGAAATTTTGTATTTTTCCTGACTATACAAACCTGGAGCTCTTAACAGCGGAGATATAATGCAATAGCTGAAACGAGCCATTAAGATTTTTGCAAGGTGTAACCACCCACTGCTAGACGGCGGAGGGGGAGCGGGAGTAGACCAACCGGGTTGGTTGGTCTACTCACACCTGCACTAGTAACCGACTGTCACTTTGTAATTGTGGCAGGACTTCTGGGGGAAGGTGATGGCGGGACCAGTATGCGTAAAGAGCTCCAAGTTTGTATAGTTAGGAAAAATGTAAATTATTTCCATTTTCATTTGTTCTGGCACTATATACAAACCCTCATGCTCTTTACAGTAGAGACTCAATCCACGGTGGGTGGAAATCCAAAACCCAACTGGCTGGTGACTGACCCGGGGTGCTACAAGCCATATAGGGACAGCCTGACACCTCGTTAGCTCCTGAGAGTTAACCACCTGGGCAATTCAGGCTAGGTGTAAGAATTTAGCATTATGACTTAACCAGATAAGCATTAAATTGAAGGTAAACTCCACACTTAACCTAGACATTATCTGACTCCACCTTGCTTGGAGACCGGGGACATAAATATATGTACATATATCAGGTTACACAAGAGACAGTGGTACCCACCTGCAGGTAGAGGTCAGCTTGCAGAGTACCTCCGATGCTGAAACCACAAGAGAAGGGAGAATGAAATAAGAAGTGGCCAACCACTCACACATTCATTCTAGTCTTGCTTGCGGGTAATGTCTGCCCTCAACCAACTGCTACTTGTCTTACAAGGGAGCCGAGGTGTTATCGACCACATTTTGCGCAGCTACCACAGGTCCTAAGGTAAAAGTATCTAGATTCCTGTGGGTTATGCCTTACATGTAGTGGGCAGTGAATGTGGTTTGCCATTTCCACACACCCACTTACAGTACCTGGTGACGTCCCCGACGTCGTGAGCTCGAGGTCGATGGTCGGAAGAGAGGAGCCTGGTTGTATGGCTAGCTCAATCACATGCATAATACCAGAAGAGATCGAGTTCTTCAATATCTTTCTTTTGACACTTTCTGTGCTCACAAAGAGCCTGCTGATCTGAGGGCGAGCTCTGGAGGTTCTTTAAAAGGTATTTCCTCATTGCCCTTATAGGGCAGAGTAATAGCTGATCTAGGTCATCTGTTACAGAACAGACTCAATCCGGAAGGGACCGAATCTACGATCTGTTACAGCCAGATTTTGAGTCTTTGCCCCAAACTCAGGGACGAAACAGTGTCACCTGCCTCCATCCTCCTGAATGAGCGACACTGTTGGACAGACCCTGTAGCTCGCCGACTCTCTTTGCGGAGGCCAGGAATACCAGGAGAACCATCTTCAGGGTCAGGTCAGGGTCTGATGACTGACTGAACGTTTTGAAAGTTACTCCTTTCAGAGAATGTAGTACGTGAACTATATTCCAAGATGTAAGTCCGACTTTTGTCTAAGGGTAAATGGACTCAAAACTTCGTATGAGGAGAGACCATTCTTTCGAGGAGGAAATGTAAACTCTGTTCGATTCAAAGTCAAGGCATATGGCTGAGCAGTAGCCCTTCACTACCGAGACTGAGTACAGTTTTTCCCTCTCTGAGGTACAATGTAAATTTCGCTATCCCCAACGATAGTGGCACTGAGGGGAGCGATAACAACGACAAAAGACGAACCACTTCGCTTGGTATACGGTGTTAGATGACTCATGAAGGTCTCCTGGCTTCCTCCTTACAAGCAGTTGCGAAAAGCATCGTGCTGTTGTGAGATGCTGGAGAACCTCCTGGTGTAATATCATGGTGAGGATATGACTGGGTGAAAGACCTTCACATGCGGTGGTCTGAGCAGATCGGAAAGTAGAGGGAGCTCCCTCGGTGCCTCTGTAAGCAGATGCAGAAGGTATGGCATCATTCTGCATATTGCCATAACAGAGCTATTCGGGTCATTGAGAGGTTTTGCTATGCCATTACCTTATTCAGAAACCTCCTTACAGGCTGATAGGGCTACTGAGTTGTCTTTTGTCCATCTCAAGAGTCTTACAGCTGGATGGCAAAGGGGCTGTGAAAAGTAGGCTACCTCCTTGATTGTTTATGTACACAATACCGTGGTGTTGTCACTTGCCCCGCACCACGGAATAGCCTGAACGGAGATGATGGAATTGCTTGCAGACTAGGAATGCTGCCATCATTTCCAGGTTTTATGTTGCATTGTCGCTCGGACTTGGCCAGAGGGCGTTTGGTGCAACAGGTAAGCCCTGCTCCCTTTCTTCTGAGGCATTTGTAAATAGCATCAATTCCAGGGGAGGAGAGAGAAGGTATACTCTCCTGAGCGGATTGGTGTCAGACAGCCAACGGCTCAAGTATCTCCTTTACTCTGACCCTATCGAAACCATGATGTTGGAAGGGTCTAACTGCTGAGACCAAGAGGTCTTCAGCGCAGGCGGCTATTGGGTACCAGTTTCTCCGAGGAGGCCCAGTGCTCCAGAAGCCTTTGCCCCTACTAAACTGGCAGAGCGGCCTGCGACAAAAAACAGGCCCGCTGCTCGTTTCATCCTCTCTATTCTTTCTTTGAACGGAAAGACTTTGCCTAGTCTCGTATCGATCTTCATTCCTAGATATACCAGTTCTCCCTGGTGAGATGCGTACGCTCTATGCGAGCCAGCATTCTCCCGTCCACTACCAAAGTAGAGCGAACAGGTAGAGTGGGGGTATCTCCCAAAGCAGCGATCACCAGCGAGCGCGACTGCTGAACCACCTAATGGCAAGGTGAATGTTGCGACGTGAGTGTCGGCGAGCACCTGTACAGGGGTGCAAGTTTAGGGTAGTGGGCATCTTTGCTGTCTTGCTGATAGAACGTAATGTGGTGGCGAGTGAGTGCGTGCTACCGAGGTGATGTGCACCTGTGGTGAATGCAATGACAAACCATGACTTGTGGGCGAGTAGGCTCCTACAAACTCGCTATGAGGTTGGTGAGTGACCTAAATCGCGTACAGAACTCCGTCAGGCAGATGAGCTTACCCACCCACCCAACTAATGCTCCGTAAATGGGTGGGCAATGCTGCACAAGACTCCCCCGCGAGACTTGGGTTTGTGCTCACACACGCCAAAGTGGTATGGCCCAAAGCACTCTTATATGACCCACCTCCTGCAGAGAGAGAGAGAGAGAGAATGAATTACTGGGAACTGGGATGGGCTCTGGGCTAGCACAGTCAGCACAGCCCCGGGATTGGGTCTGTTGCTCCACCCAGAAGGATTGGCAAGTTCCATTGAGAGGAACAAAGAACCTTGACTCTGGAGCAAAAGACCAACTCTGATCGATTGGCCTGAGGGGACGAGAGTAAACATTTCAAGTCGATTGCTGTCGTATCATGCAATGAGTTGTAAGCAACTGTTCTGTAGGGGGGTGGTGAATTCTGTCTTCCAACTACCTTTAATCCAAGGGGAATTGGTTGTGTAACTATGCCTCCAGATTGGTAACACCAGATTAGCCAGTACTCTCTAGAGGAAAACGGTATTGCAGAGAATCCTCTAGTGATGGCTGTCAAGCAAGAGAGCGAGTGATTGCACACAACTATTTCTAAAAAGCAAGATTGAGAAGTCTCTCTTCAACCCATTGAAAGTTTGCACTGCTTTCCTAAGACTGCGGGTGCGATCCTCCGAAGGAAAGATCTTCGCTTATGCTGTATCTACCAACATTCCCAGATCATCTCTCCATCCTCTGCTTGGGCTTGAGACTGGACTTCTGAAATTTATAACAATCCCCAGACTATGACAATAGGCAAGAAGTCACTCTGCTGAAGAAGTTGTCCTTGTAAAGGACAATATCAGTCATTTGCCAAGGTAATCTATCTCATAATACGAATACAATTGGCACGTGCCAGTCTCTCTACAGAGACACTAAGGGACAATATCATGAACTCCATGTTGATTGGAAGGGGAGAAGTGCTAGATCCTTCAAAAAAGTAAAACCTCCACTGATAGATTGATTGATTGATTGAAAGTTTTCTGGCATCCTGACATCTAAGGTCATTGACGCCGATACCATTTACTGTATATGAAAATTAAAAGAGAATTCGATTAAAACCATAAAAATTAAGAAGTTATTAAAATAGTTAAATAGTTTTCAGAAGACCTGCTTCTGAAATAAATCTAAAAATTCCGCTCGCATAGTAAGACACATCATGTCCAAGAATCTTGGCAAGGATAAACCTGCCATCCTCACCTCGAGCCTCAAACAGATATCTATTTCTTAAGTTAGTAAAATTAGGGCATTCGGTCAACAAATGCCTCACTGTTAAAGGTAATAAGCAGTCCTCGCAATACGGTTGGTGTTGGCCCTTCAGCAGAAACTCGTGTGTCAACCGTGTGTGACCAATACGGAGACGACAAAGAGTCGTCTCCCATTTTCGGGGAATCATGTTATACCTCCAAGGTGATATGATATTTGTTACTTCCCTCATTTTATTGCCGTCTTGACTGTCCCAGTGCTGTTGCCATTTATCACAAACCAATTTCTTGATGTAAGGTAGGAGATCGTTACATGGAATGGGATACCTCCTTGGTAGCAACTCGGATGCCGCATTCTTCGCCAGTAAATCTGCCTTCTCATTCCCAGACACACCTACATGTGCTGGAACCCAACAAAATCGAACAGTTATACCTTTCCGTCCAATAATAAAAAGCCATTCTAAAATCTTTAAAACTAGAGGGTTACTAGAATTAAAAACTTCTAAAGCTTGAAGAACACTCCTTGCATCACTAAAAATTGTAAAATTACCCTCCTTTTCCAAAGCTATTTTCTCAATAGCGGTTAATATGCCATACAGTTCGGCAGTAAATATGGAAGCTGTTAGAGGAAGTGCACCTCTACAATTAAAATCATTACTATGTACTCCAAATCCAACGCCAGCATCAGATTTGGAGCCATCAGTATATATAAAAGTCGATCCCCTATGTTCATGGGGTCATGGGTCAAGATCCTCCACGATACGCTTGCTCTTAGAAGAGACAGTTCTGACTAGGGAAGTGCCAGTCAACAGGTCTTCCCTCCCTTCACAGGGTTCCTTTATGCCTCACCTAAGGTTTTATCCCTAAAATTAGAGCTACCCTAGACAAAGGATGACTCCCATCTCTAGGTTCAATGCTTCTGCTGGAATAGAACCTTGGTTGGAGGATATAGGCCCTGTGGTCTCTATTGACCAATTTTTTTCATTAAAGAGACAGTACTGTATGTTATATTTTTGCCGTTTTTCACTTCTTGACTCCATGGCTCCAGTTCAAGATTTGGGTGAACTATTCCCTGTACAGTTGAAGGGCTCGTGCTACCTGGTAAGAAGGACCCTTGGACTGACTCAATACCATGGTCTGGAGAATGAATACAGGAGAAGGTGGCCACTAAGGAATCATAGCGTGGAGAACGATCACCTCCTTGCAGCAACCGACAATTTTGTGAAGTCCTTCTCCTTGACCTATTCTCCTCTGAGGGTTCTGCTTTGATCAAAGCATGCATGTACCTTTGGCTATGTGATGGCGAATGCTTGCACGTTGGTAGGTCACGAACAGGTGAGCGAGCAATCTAGATTGTAGGGGCATTCCGTAACCAGAGCCTAACCCCTAGTGTGAGTGTGCGACCGTGTACAGGATGATGTACTTTCTTGTACCAAAAAATGTGGCAAGTGATCATGTGCAGATTAATGAAAAAAAACTAAATAAGCGTGACGAGTTGTGCCTGTCCAAAATGGGGAACGCACCGAGTGCTCAGTCTCCTACAAGTGCATTATAATAAAAGAGGACAGGACACAGGAGAATGTACTTCAACACAAGGCTGTGCGTGACCAGGAGAGGATGTCTCCGTCAAGGTGCGAGCAAACAGGTTCATCTAATGAACATCTGATGCGCAATGGGGAGCGTGTAGCAAGGGATGAGAACAAGTGCGTAGGAGCATGCACAGGCGATGGGTTGGGTGCATGTGATCAAGGGTGTGCGGGCAATTGGCACTGCAGAAAAGGCGAGCGCATAAATAGGTAAACATAACTGGAAAGCGTATATAGGTGAACGCAATGGGTGAATGCATTCAGTGGCTGCTCTCTGTCCAAGGTGTGCAGGCTAACACATGAGGGCAAGCAAAGAGAAGGATGAGAATGCGAGGTTTCACACAGTGCTCCAAAGAATCT
This sequence comes from Palaemon carinicauda, assembly GCF_036898095.1. Classification (NCBI taxonomy): domain Eukaryota; kingdom Metazoa; phylum Arthropoda; class Malacostraca; order Decapoda; family Palaemonidae; genus Palaemon; species Palaemon carinicauda. Next base: position 8,974,085 of record NC_090743.1, read on the forward strand.
GATGATGTGATGGCCCTTGTTTTACTTGCAATCAAGCATCTATCACTTCACCTCTGCAAAGTGTGCAGGGATCATAAAAGGAAAAAGAAAAAAAAAAAAAAAAAGTGGAGTGGAGTGCAAGGCTGATTAAATCAGACTAGTTAGAGAAGGCATTCAAGGTTGTTGCTTTTTCTTTCTTGAAATGGTAGTCAGTGTTTCCATGGTCTGAGTCACTGGGAATACAAACAAGGAAATGCAGGTCTGAATTAGGAATTTCCTCTGCCTATGTGGCAGGTGAGGAAGATACCGGACTGTAAGTACCCAGAACTTGCAGCAATTTAGGCTCTGAGGGGATGCCCTACAAGCCCATGGAAGGCTGGTCTTCTTATGGCCATTTCTTTAGCATTGTTGTCAACTTAAGTTGGAGGATCATAACTCGGCAAAGAGCAGGGAATAGCTGCCTCTCCTGGGTAACCAGTTACCACTGTTTCTCTCATAGCTTTCCAATGAGGGAGATCAGAATTACCAACTTACTTGTCACCACTCCTAGAAGGGTTGAAAGTTCACGCACCAGAGGAAGAGAGAACGTCCGAAGATTTCCTCAACTTCTAGGATGACCCAAAGGTGAATGGTTTTGTTTTGGCTTCTTTTTTCTTCTTGCTATACATCACTCAATGTGCTGACGGACAATCCTTACATTCACTGCAAGGGGAAGACTGCAAACAGTCATGCCCTATGTCAGAGGCATAAAAAAGAATGAGGATCTACATGGCTCCTGCTCATGAAGGCGAGACCAAGCTTACATGCGTACGCCCCGGCAGCTTTAGTCAAAGTGGCTTCTTGGTATGCTGGAGAGGGGGCAGGGCCTCCCCATCACTCACCAGTAACTACTAACACCTCATTACACATCTTAAGAGCCTAGCTCCAGCCTAGTTGAAAACATACTTCTATTAATGGATGATTATTTGCGTAGGAACATGCGTAGGAACATACATTGGACATCCAACACTATCCTAATCTATTGGCAATCGAATCCCATCTTGATTCATTAGGAATGTAACACTATTTTAGTCTTCTAACAAGAGCACTTTAAACCTCGAAGCCCTTCATTCAGTGAAATCTACAATTAGTCCAACTAACTTTTGTCAATGCAGTACAGAATGAAGAAAATCCTACTGTAATTTACTTACAAGAAAGTTGTTCCATAATTAATAATGAATATAATTATAATTTCAATTAAATCTTACTCAATCCATAAACTTGACTATCCTAATGCAATCCAATGACAATTTATAATCATAATCCAAAACGGTGTTTATAAAATTTTGATTTACTTGAAAAGTTAATTTGATCTCCATATACTGACGAGCAAACTTTATTTTACAATTTCATTCAAATCTAACAAACAATTCTCTTTATTAATCTTACCTTCAACATTCTCAATAATGCAGTTAGCTGGTTTTTGTCCATTCGATGCTTCCACAGAAGAGCAGCAAAATTAGAACCTTTAAACTTTGTCTCCCATTGCACATTGCTCAAGATGCACCTGCAATAGAAGAAAAAAACATGTGAAAATGTTTAAAAATTTCCCATTTTGTATAATCACAACAACTAAAAATGACGCTCTATTATAATTATCTAAAATGGAGTTTTTATGATAAAATGTTATTTTGATAATAAAATAAATTTTTGAATATACTTACCCGGTGATTATATAGCTGCAACTCTGTTGCCCGACAGACAACTCTACGGTAAAAACTCGCCAGCGATCGCTACACAGGTTGCGGGTGTGCCCAACAGCGCCATCTGTCGTCCAGATACCCAGTACTCAATGTAAACAAAGACTCAATTTTCTCCTCGTCCCACTGCGTCTCTATTGGGGAGGAAGGGAGGGTCCTTTAATTTATAATCACCGGGTAAGTATATTCAAAAATTTATTTTATTATCAAAATAACATTTTTCAATATTTAACTTAGCCGGTGATTATATAGCTGATTCACACCCAGGGGGGTGGGTAGAGACCAGCAATATATGTTTACACTTTTATGAGCTAAGAGTTTTTATTTCATTTTTAGAAGTTATCAAAATAACAAAAACAAAATAAATAGGTACCTGGTAAGGAAGTCGACTTGAACAATTACTCTGCCTTTTAAGTACGTCTTCCTTACGGAGCCTCGCGATCCTCTTAGGATGCTGATCGACCCCTAGGATCTGAAGTATCAAGGGTTGCAACCCATACAACAGGACCTCATCAAAACCCCTAATCTAGGCGCTCTCAAGAAATGACTTTGACCACCCGCCAAATCAACCAGGATGCGAAAGGCTTCTTAGCCTTCCGGACAACCCAGAAAACAACAATAAAAACATTTCAAGAGAAAGATTAAAAGGGTATGGAATTAGGGAATTGTAGTGGTTGAGCCCTCACCCACTACTGCACTCGCTGCTACGAATGGTCCCAGTGTGTAGCAGTTCTTGTAAAGAGACTGGACATCTTTCAAGTAAAATGACGCGAACACTGACTTGCTTCTCCAATAGGTTGCGTCCATTATACTTTGCAGAGATATATTTTGCTTAAAGGCCACGGAAGTTGTTACAGCTCTAACTTCGTGCGTCTTCACCTTAAGCAAAGTTCGGTCTTCCTCACTCAGATGTGAATGAGCTTCTCGTATTAACAATCTGATAAAGTCTGACCAAGCATTCTTTGACAAAGGCAAGGATGGTTTCTTAACTGAACACCATAAAGCTTCAGATTGGCCTTGTAAAGGTTTAGTACGCTTTAAATAGAACTTAAGAGCTCTAACAGGGCATAAGACTCTTTCTAGTTCATTGCCTAAGATCTCCGATAAGCTGGGGATATCGAAAGATTTAGGCCAAGGCCGAGAAGGCAGCTCATTTTTGGCTAGAAAACCAAGTTGTAGCGAACAAGTGGCTTTTTCTGACGAAAATCCTATGTTCTTGCTGAAGGCATGAATCTCACCGACTCTTTTAGCCGAGGCTAAGCATACCAGGAAACGTGTCTTAAGAGTGAGATCTTTCAGGGAGGCTGATTGTAACGGCTCCAACCTGTCTGACATGAGGAATCTTAGTACCACGTCTAAATTCCATCCAGGGGTAGCCAAACGACGCTCCTTGGAGGTCTCAAAAGACTTAGGGAGGTCTTGCAGATCTTTATGTTTGGAAAGATCTAAGCCTCTATGCCGGAAGACCGATGCCAACATGCTTCTGTAGCCCTTGATAGTGGGAGCTGAAAGGGATCGTCCTTTTCTCAGGTATAAGAGAAAAACAGCTATTTGAGCTACAGAGGTACTGGTCGAGGATACAGAAACTGACTTGCACCAGTCTCGGAAGACTTCCCACTTCGATTGGTAGACTCTAATGGAAGAAGCTCTCCTTGCTCTAGCAATCGCACTGGCTGCTTCCTTCGAAAAGCCTCTAGCTCTCGAGAGTCTTTCGATAGTCTGAATGCAGTCAGACGAAGAGCGTGGAGGCTTTGGAGTACCTTCTTTACGTGTGGCTGACGTAGAAGGTCTACCCTTAGAGGAAGACTACTGGGAACGTCTACTAACCATCGAAGTATCTCGGTGAACCATTCTCTCGCGGGCCAGAGGGAAGCAACTAACGTCAACCTTGTCCCTTCGTGAGAGGCGAACTTCTGCAGTACCTTGTTGACAATCTTGAACGGTGGGAATGCGTAGAGATCCAGATGTGACCAATCTAGGAGGAAAGCATCTATATGTATTGCTGCTGGGTCCGGGACTGGAGAGCAATAGATTGGAAGCCTCTTGGTCAGCGAGGTTGCAAAGAGATCTATGGATGGTTTTACCCCAAGTGGCCCAAAGTCTCTTGCACACATCCTTGTGGAGGGTCCATTCGGTTGGAATTACTTGCCCTTTCCGACTGAGACAATCTGCTATGACGTTCAAGTCGCCTTGGATGAACCTCGTTACTAGGGAGATGTCTTGACCTTTTGACCAGATGAGCAGGTCCCTTGCGATCTCGTACAACGTCAGTGAGTGGGTACCTCCTTGTTTGGAGATGTACGCCAAGGCCGTGGTGATGTCCGAGTTAACTTCCACCACTTTGTCCTTTTTCCAGTGAAAAGCTAGATGGTATTGAAGAGGACGGAGGTGTAGTCTTCCTAGTGACACAAATTGTTCCACGGATGACAGCGTCCCTACCAGACTCATCCACAGCCTGACTGAGCAGCGTTCCTTCTTCAGCATCTTCTGGATGGATAGCAGGGCTTGATCTATTCTGGGGGCTGATCGTCTTGATGTTCAGCAACGTCCTCATCAGAGGGTTCCTCATCCGAAAACTGATGAGGAAACGGCAACGGAGTGGGCAACGTCTGGCTCGCTGAGTCCGGTCGCACTGGTGGATGCGTGACGGAGCCGGACGCAACATCATGGAACTGCTGCACAGTCTGTGAACTGTCAACAACCATGGGTGCGCGAGGAAGCACAGTGTCAACCCGAGACTGTCTAGACCGTCTGGGTTGTGCAGTCAACACCCTACCGGGTTGCTGAGGTTGACGCACTGCGTCAAAACAAGTCACCTCTGCTGGTTGTTGAACGTCCTGAACGTCAACAACCACCTCCGAGCGTCGCTTAACGTCAACGTGCGGCTGGCAACCCACACTGGGTCGCATCGGTGGAGGAACCACCTCAACTGGCAGACGCGAGTAGGTTACCTCAGCGTCAACAGGGCGCACAACCGACCGGTTGGAAGGTTGTTGGCCAGAAGGTTCGGTAGCAACCTTCTCCGCATTAAAGTCCTCTATCAAGGACGCAAGCTTGGACTGCATGTCTTGCAGCAAAGCCCATTTAGGGTCTACGGGAGCAGGTGTGGCAACAGACGGGGTTAGCGACTGAGGCGGTACCGCTTACCATCCCTGAAAGCCTTGTTATGCATGACATAATTGTACAGCAAAACTTCAAAGGCTCGAAAACAGCTGTGAAGTTGACCTGTAAACAACTTGGAGCGTCTCCTGGCCAGGCGCCAGGGAGAGTCTACGAGAATTGAGAAGTCTATCTGGGCAGAGGCATGAACTCCCAAGCCGAGAACTTCTCTCGTGTCATATCAGACTCTCGCTCTATAAACCAGTTTAAAAGAAGGGAAAGCAAAGGCTGTATCCCCCAAACTCCTCCTGGTGAAAAACCAGTCGCCTAGCCAACGTAAAGCTCTCTAGGAGAGCGAGAGAGCACTAGCTTAAAAACAACGGCTTCGAAGTAGCTAGGCCTAGTGTAAGCTCTGACGTTTAGGCGAACGAGGAGCAGCAGTTACAAAAAGATCCGGACAAAGATCCTTAAAAAATCAGCATGATTTAATTAAAGTCCATAGGAGGCTAAGCAGCTTTAGGCTCCTCTCCATCTGACAGAGTCCTCAAGGGAATATCAGTAGGAGGGGGAACAGCAACTTCCTCATCTACAGGAACCTTGTCCGATAAAAGCTGAGTCTCAAGCAAGGGAGAGACCTACCGTGGTGGCAATGCTTTACAAGCAGAGTCCACACTCACTGGTGCATTAGTAGCGGACCAGAACGCAACGTCATGTAACTGCTTGACAGTCTGTGAACTGTCAACAACTGAACTGTCAACCACAACAGGTGCGTGAGGACGCACAGCGTCCACTCGAGACTGCTTTGACTGCCTAGACTGAGCAGTCAAAACAACTCTAGAATGCGGAGGTTGACGCACAGCGTCAAAACAAGTCAACTCCGATTGTTAGTGAACGTCTTGAACATCAACAGGAGCATCAGCAAGTGGCCTAACGTCCTAATGCGGCTGAAAAACCACGAGACCGCATCGAGTGTGGTTCTAAACAACCTGACTGACGTGACTAAGCTACGCCAACGTCAACAGTAAGCACAAAGGAACGTTAGGTTGGCTGAAAGCCAGGATATCGATGAGATAAACGGCTAGACTCAACGGACTAATCGGCAGAATAGTCTTCCATAAGGGAGGCAAGTATATACTGCATGTCTTGCCATACAACCCATTAAGGATCAACGGAAATGGTTGTGGTAAGAAACGAGGGTAACGTCTGTGACCGCAACACTTAGCCAACAAAAAAAGACTCTCGGAGTCTGTGTTACGCTTTTGTTAGGCGGCGAGCAGTTATCCGATGACTGCATAGGGTCAGAGCTGTCCTAATGGTTGTAACCAGGACGCTGGACCTGTCCTGAAAGGACTGACTTTCGCTTAAGGGCTTCGAAACCTTGTGACAGGTTTCTTATGCGAAAAGCCTTCGGATGACGAGGAGAAACAACGTCTCTCTCGTCTTATGGTAGGGGAGATCTTGGTAAGATACACCCGATACCATAGAGGGAAAACGTCTGTTCGTTGATCAAGGCCTCTCGAACCCATAAGTCGTTTGACATTACTTCTCCCCTGGGCTTGGGAGCATGCAAGAGGTCCCGGACTAGGTGAACGACAGGCACGAACAGACGAACCCTCGGACGCAACACTGTAACACTTTGCGCATATCACTTTATCACTTCGATTTTCTGTTTTGCACTTATTTCACTGAAATCGAAACTTTTACTGATTTCTACCTGAAACACGCAATTCTACCCTTCATTAAAAGGTAGTAATTGCGAAATCAGTCGTATAATGCAAGCTCATAATACCAGCAAAAAACAGAAAACATATTTTAAGATAAAAAGAAAAATCAGTGGCTGGGAAAGAGACTAAACATTAGTTCATATAACTACGTTTTCAATCTCTCACCGCACATAGCCTGGGGACGAGAATAAAAAACTAAAAAAAGTTTTATCCTTCCTCCCCGTACAGCGACTAGGGACGAGAGTAACTCGAGAACAACGTTACCCGCTTGAACGGAACGTTTTCTCTCCTCTCTCTCCCTCCGTCTCTATCTCTCTCTCTCTTTCTCTCTTGATTTCGCACCTAAGAGAAGAGCCCAATTATATATCCTCAAAAAAACATGTTATTTGACTAAAGGAAAAAACTGAAAGGTTTTTCAAATAAAAAGTTCCTTTAAAATAGAATTTAAAACATTTAAGCTAAGAAAGAATGAACAAAACGTCAGAATCGATTTACTCTTACTGCAAAGTGAAACCGTGATACACTCTCTATCGTAACGATAGAGCGCATGTTGAACGTCCTGAACGTCAACAACTGCGTAGCATAAATAAACTAAACGTTAGTTCATCTTTGAAAACAGTACAAAGACTATCAAAGAAATTCTTTCATAAAATATTACATTTAAAAAGTTTTAAATCCTTAGCTCTTTAAAAGCTAATTACGATATAAAGGGCTCAACGTTGATTAACTTCGGTTTCCAAGTTAGGACCGCCTACTCTCAGGAAAGGTCTATATAAACAAAACATTAAAATTATTTTTACATGTTTATAATAAATGGAAAGTTAATCAAAGAGGCCTAATAAAGGCGGAGAGATATAAAATATATAGAGGAAAATCTATAACGTGATAAGATAATTACTAAAAGCCTAAACACACTTCCGTCTAAGGGAAGGGTCGGCCATTTAAAAGTGAAAGAAAGTCCATACTCCCTTTGTCACCATAATTGATTCTATCCAAAACGAGTTCAAGATTTAAGATGAAGATAAAACACCTGCATAGCGAAAGCTCAAAACTAGAATAAAGTACTTCACCAATTAGTTGTGAAAAAAAACTCCAGTTTAGCAACAGCGAGTAAGTACGTCTTGTCGATAGCTCGACAGAGAGAAAATTGAGTCTTTGTTTACATTGAGTACTGGGTATCTGGACGACAGATGGTGCTGTTGGGCACACCCGCAACCTGTGTAGCGATCGCTGGCGAGTTTTTACCGTAGAGTTGTCTGTCGGGCAACAGAGTTGCAGCTATATAATCACCGGCTAAGTTAAATATTGAAAAACAAAGTTTTATGAATACTTACCTGGCAGTTATATATATATAGCTGAGTCTCCGACTGCGGCAGAATTTAATCGAAAATCGCGGCAACCGCCTTGTGGTGGTTGTGTGGTTAGATGGTTAACAACCCTTACAGGGTGGTACTTGAAACATTCCCGTTTTCTGTTCCTCAGATTATCTTTGCCCGACCTGTCTCCTGAGGGGAGGTGGGTGGGCTTTAAAATATATATATAACTGCCAGGTAAGTATTCATAAAACTTTGTTTTATCATAAAAACTACATTTTTATGAATAGAACTTACCTGGCAGTTATATATATATATAGCTGATTCACACATTTGGAGGAGGGAAACAGACAGAAAAACATAGTTGGGGAAACATCAAAAGAGTTGTAGGAGAACAAACCCCTTGATTCCTTACCTGCTAAGGTAGCTGACTTCAAAGGTAACTGCCTCTAGAGTCGCTTTCCCTTAGGAGTGTTCAGCCAGGAGTAGACCTGCTACGCTGCAAACAACTCAATCGAGTCTGTCAAAGGGGTAGGACCAACAACTTGACTAGACTTCAGAAACTACCTTCCCATATAATAAAAACCTGCAACCTTAATAAGCTAACCACCTAACCTTACAGAAATAGATATAAACTATCTATCTGGACTGAGGGAACCGTACCACAAGACGAGGACCTCAGACAACCATAAAAAACACAAACCCATATACAAGTACATAAAATAAGGTTGAGTGGGGGTAGTAACTCCTTTGCCTAATACAGAAGCCGCAGCTACGTATGGGCCCAAGGTATAACACTTGTCATAGTCCACTCTTACCTCTCTGAGGTAATGAGAAGCGAAGACAGAGTTGCTCCTCCAGAACATTGCGTCCATGATCCGCCTAACTGACATATTTTTCCGGTATGCCAGCGAAGCAGCAATGGCCCTTACTTCGTGAGCCCGTACTTTTAACAGGGCAAAGTTTTCTTCCTCACAAAAGAGGTGGGCTTCCCTAATAGGTTCCCTCAGGAAAAAGGACAAAGCATTCTTTGACAGGGGTTTTTGAGGATCCTTCACCGAACACCATAAGGAGTTAGAAGCACCCCTCACGCTCTTAGTGTGGGCCAAATAAGCCTTGAGAGCCCTAACTGGGCAGAGGAGGCTTTCCTGTTCCTGACCCACTAGATTCGTGAGGTTAGGGACTTCAAAAGTCCTGGGCCAGGGTTTCGAAGGGTTCTCATTCTTGGCGAGAAAGTCGAACCTCAAGGCACAAACCGCTCCATTTAGGGTGAAGCCTACACGCTTCTTGATTGCCTGGACCTCGCTGATCCTCCTGGCAGTCGCTAGAGACAAAAGGAAGAGGGTTTTCTTAGTCACATCTCGCAGAGAAGCTTGCGAGATAGGCTCAAACTTCCTGGAGCACAAAAACTTGAGCACCACATCCAGGTTCCAAGAAGGGGGTCTTAAGTGCACCTGCTTCGTTGTCTTAAAAGACCTAATGAGGTCCTGCAAGTCCTTATTCTGAGATAATTCTAAGCCTCTATGCCTAAAGACAGTTGAGAGCATGCTCCTGTATCCTCTAATGGTAGACACAGCCAGCTTAGCATCCTGCCTGAGGTACAAAAAAAAGTCTGCAATCTAGCTCAGAGAGGTAGAGGACGAGGAAACCTTGCGCCTCCTGCACCAAGCTCTAAAGGTCTCCCACTTTGACTGGTAGACTCTTTGAGAAGAGATACTCCTTCCCTGGCAATAGCTTTCGCCGCTTGTGCAGAAAAGCTTCGAGATCTAACAAGCTTCTCGACAGTCTGAAGGCAGTCAGATTGAGAGCGAGGGGGTTTTGGTGAAATCTCTCGAAGTGGGGTTGTCTGAGAAGATCTGGACCTGCCGGGAGTCTTCTTGGAAAGTCCATCAGCAACCCTACCACTTCGGTGAACCATTCCCTCGCAGGCCAGAATGGAGCCACTAGGATCATTTGTCCCGAATCGAGGAGAGCGAATTTCCTGACAACCAGATTGATGATCTTGAACGGGGGAAAGGCATACATGTCCAGCCCCGTCCAATCCATCAAGAAGGCGTCCACTGCAACAGCTTCCTCGTCCGGGACTAGGGAGCAGTAGTTGGGGATCCTCTTGTTTAGACCGGAGGCGAAAAGGTCTATTACAGGTCTGCCCCACAACTTCCAGAGGCTCCGACAGACATGCGGGTTGAGAGTCCACTCTGTGGGAAGGACTTGTCCCCTCCTGCTGAGCATGTCTGCCAGGATGTTTCTCTGCCATTGAACAAACCTTGTCAACAGCTAGGTCTCGTTCTTGTTCGCCCAAAGGAGAAGCTCTCTCGCAGTTGAGAACAGAGAGAGGGAGTGAGTTCCCCCTTGCTTCTTTATGTACGCGAGAGCTGTGGTGTTGTCGGAATTGACCTCCACAGTCTTTCCTGAAACCGAGGTTTTGAAGGCCTTGAGCCCTAACAAAATGGCCATCAATTCCTTCCTGTTGATATGCCAACTGATCTGACTCCCTTCCCAAATACCTGAGACCTCTTTGTTCCCTAGTGTTGCTCCCCAGCCTGACTCGGACGCGTCTGAGAATAACACTAGGTCGGGGTTCTTCTTGAACAAGGAGATCCCTTTTCCCAACAGAGCTGGGTCCAGCCACCACATTAAAAGATCCTTGATCTCTGTCGGAATGGGAAAAGAAAAAGTGTCCTCCTGGATCTTTCTGTTCCAAACCTTTGCGAGGAAGTGTTGCAGAGGCCTTAGGTGCAGTCTCCCCAAAGGGACAAACTGTTCCAGGGAGGATAGAGTTCCCAGCAGACTCATCCACTCCTTCGCTGAGCATTCCTGCTTCCTCAAAAAGTCTTTGACTTTGTCCAGGCACCTGGTCTGCCTCTCCTGGGAGGGAGAAGCCTGAAAAAGAACTGAATTCAGAACTATCCCCAAATAGAGAATAGTCTGATTCGGCTCGGTCTGAGACTTCCCCCAGTTGACGACGAGTCCCAGGTCCTGAGTCATTGTATAGGTCTTCATTAGGTCCTCCAGACATTTCTCTTTCGACTGTGACCGGATCAGCCAGTCGTCTAGATAGAAGGAGACCCTTATCCCCTCCTGGTGTAACCAGCCTGCCACATTCGCCATTAGTCTGGTGAAAACTTGGGGAGCTGTGATGAGACCGAAGCAAAGTGCCCTGAACTGGAAGCACTTGCCCTGGAACACAAACCTCAGATATCTCCTCGAAGACGGATGAATGGGGACGTGAAAATAAGCGTCCTGCAGGTCGAGAGAAACCATCCAGTCTCCTGGACGAACTGCAGCCAGCACTGACTGAGTCGTCTCCATGGAGAACTTTGTTTTCTCCACGAAGGCGTTCAGAGAGCTGACATCTAGGACTGGTCTCCATCCACCCGAGTTCTTGGGAACCAGAAACAGGTGATTGTAAAAGCCTGGGGAGGCGAGGTCTTGAACCGGCTCTATTGCTCCCTTGACCAACATCTGGTCGACTAGCTCCAGAAGAGCCTCTCGTTTCCCCGCTTCGGTGTACTGAGCCACTAAGGCTAGGGGAGAGTCTGAGAGAGGTGGTTTCTTTAAAAAGGGGATCTTGTAACCTTCCTTGACGACTGAGAGGGACCAGGTGTCCGCCCCTCTCCTTTTCCAAGACTGCCAAAAACGAGACAGTCTTGCCCCTACTGGTGTCTGGAGGACTTCCATCTCATTTTTTGGACCGGGGCCCTGACTCTTGTCTTCTCCCCCTAAAATCCGCTCTCGAGGAGATCCTGCCCCGAAAGGGCTGTTGAAACTTCCTCTCCTCCTTCTTCAGAGGAGCAGGAGCAACAGGTAAGGTCTTTCTAGCCGACCGAGACAAAAGGTCCTGAGTAGCCTTCTGTGCCAGAGAAAGGGAGATATCTCTGACCAGAGCTTCAGGAAAAAGATGACGTGAGAAAGGGGCGTAAAGTAGCTCCGACTTCTGGGCAACAGTCACAGATCTAGAGGTGAAGGAGCACAAAAGGGTCCTCTTCTTTAAGACCCCTGCTGAGAAAAGGGAAGCCAATTCATTCGCTCCATCCCTTAGAGCTTTGTCCATGCAGGACATGATACTCGTCAGGTCCTTCGTGTCCTCCAGGAGTTCAGACTTCCTGGCCAGAGTCCCAAGAGACCAGTCCAGGAAGCTGAAAACCTCGAAAACCCTGAAAATTCCCTTGATGAGGTGATCAAGCTCCGACATGGACCACATCACCTTGGCAGAGTTTAAAGCATGCCTTCTTGCCGAGTCCACAAGAGACGAGAAGTCACCTTGGGAGGAGGCAGGCACTCCTAACCCCAAAGGTTCCCCTGTCTCATACCACATACCGGCCTTGGAAGCGAGCCGAGACGGTGGAAAAGAAAAGGTGGTCTTGACAGCTTGTCTCCGTTCCTTCATCCAATCATCCCCTTTAGCGAGAGCTTTCCTGGCCGAAATTGAAAGTTTCATTTTGATGAAGGCCGAAGACTTAGTAGCTTTCTTCCTGGTAAATTGAGACTAAGGAGAACGAGGGGCCGAAGGTTGAAATTCCTCCCCATAAAGTTCCAAAAGAGAGCGAGAAAGAACTTTGTAATCACTAGAAGAGTCGGCAGGTTTTTCTTCCTCTTCCGAAATATCTTTGAGGTACTGCTCAAGGATAACATCCCGAAGAGTTGGGCTGCAAGCAGTCTGGCAGCGAGAGCTGTTTGAATCCTGGCGCCGAACGCCGCTAGCATCCAGTCGGCGAGAAGCGGTATCGTCACGATGACGAGAAGCGGTATCGTCACGATGACGAGAAGCAGTATCATCACGATGACGAGAAACGAAAGTGTCCTGAAGATGCAGGCTGCCTTCGCCTTGAAAATGCAGACTGCTTTCCACCTGTTTCCTAAGAAACGAGGCAGTAATGTCCTGGCGTTTCGAAAGAGAAACGGAATCGTCACGGCGCCGAGAACGAGAGGCAGTATCGTCCTGGCGCCGGGAGAGGGGGGAAGGCAATTCCTGGCAGCGTGCCGATGAAGAGGGTGTGCGTTGTCGTACGGCCGACGAAGTGCGCAGAGGTTTCTTGGGAGAGATACTAAAATCTCTCTTAGAAGAAGATCTCTTAACAGGCAAAGAGACGTCCTTACGTCTGACGGACTGAGAAGGGTGGCTGAAAGCTTCAACTAACGATGAAAGTTGTTCCTGCATAACACCCATGAAAGCTTTAGCAACCTCCGCTGGCTCTCGCGGTGCCGAAGACGGCAGTTGTCGTACGGCTTGACTGGGAGCGCTGGCAGAAGAAGTAGGGAGTCTAGCAGGATTAACTGGGCTAAGGACTCTCTGTTTCGCCCTTTTAACAGGAACATCAAAATCGTCTTCCGAAGGATCAGGGTCTCGGCTACTCGAACCAGGAGAGGGAGAGCGAGACTGCACGTCCCGGTTCCACCCTCTCTTCATAGGTCTTGATTCGTAACGCCAATTACGTCTGGGAGAACGATCAGGCGAAGACAACGTATCCGACACGCCTTTCCTACGGCGGTCAAGAGCAGCCTGGGAGATCGCAACAAGACTGTCTGAGGCGACGACTGACCGAGGATAAGCACCTCTCACCCCCTTTCGGCTTTCGACGTACCTTCTCCCTTGGTCCTGGGAGCTTGGTAGGGGTATGACAGATTCGATCAGTCGCCACCTCCACTGCACTTTCACAAGCACTAATTTCACCTACACCCTCACCTTTAAAGGCCTCCAACTGTGCTTTAATGGCCTCCAATTCAGCAGCTAATTTAGCATACCCAGGGTCATCCGTAGGCACAGATCCTGTAGAAGGGGCAGGAGTCACTACATTTGGGGAAGGAATAACTTCCAAAGGGGTTACAAGCAAACGGTCAATAGATAAATCTAAGCTAGGCTCACTAGCAGACTTTGACTTTGATTTAGCTCTTCTAACTATCAATCTCAAGTTTGCGCACATAGCACTTCATAGCTAACCAATTATCATCACTTAAAACCTCGCATTCCTTGCACTTATTATCTAAAGCACATTCAAAACCCCTGCAACCCATACAGATAGTGTGAGGGTCAACCGAAACTTTCGGCAACCTCACCTTGCAAATATCATTCGCACAAATACGATAATGAATTTTCTCACTCATGATAAAGGAAAAAAAAAGACAAAAAAAAAAAAAAAAAAAGACAACACGATAGCCAAATCCCAACACATTGTACTTCACCAAAAGTCCAAAAAGGCGATGAAGGGAAAGCGATCCGAAAAAACTCTGAAAGGCGGACCAATGATGTTGTCGATCCGGCCGGCAGAGATAATCTGAGGAACAGAAAACGGGAATGATTCCAAGTACCACCCTGTAAGGGTTGTTAACCATCTAACCACACAACCACCACAAGGCGGTTGCCGCGATTTTCGATTAAATTCTGCCGCAGTCGGAGACTCAGCTATACTGTATATATATAACTGCCAGGTAAGTTCTATTCATAAATTCAACTATACCAGATGACCTGGGTACACCGGGGAGAGGCAATAATTAGATGCTGGGAGCAATGTACCATATCATTACTAGCTAAGCTACAACCCTAGTTGGAAAAGCAGAATGCTATAAGCCCAAGGGCTCCAACTCGAAAATAGCCCAGTGAGGAAAAAAGTAATGAAAAATGAATAGTGCACCTAAGTGCACCTTCAAGAAAGAAAACTCTAACCCAAGATAGTGGAAGACCATGCTAAAGAGGCTATGGCCCTACCAAAGACTAGAGAACAATGATTTGATATGGGAGTGTTTTCTATAAGAGCTGCTTACCATAGCTAAAGTCTTCTACTCTTTCTACCTGGTAGAAAGTAGTCATAAATAAATGTCTGGTAGTTTAAAAAGTTCAACCAAACTATTGATTCTAATCTATAGCTTGTATAGAACTAATTTTGGGGTTTGTTCTTGTGTAGAGAAAATAATTAAATCTAATGTAATACTGATTCCAATATATTAGTTCGTACGAGGCTGGTTTGGATGTTTGTTTTTACATGAAGACAAAATAAAGGACTCATAAGGTTACAATTGGTAGGTAGTAGGTTGGCCAGGGTGGCACCCGTTGCCCGTTGAGATACTACTGCTAGAGAGTTGGGGTCCATTGACTGGCCAGACAGTACTACATTGGATCCTTCTCTCTGGTTACGGTTCTTTCCCTTTGCCTACACATACACCGAATAGTCTGGCCTATTCTTTACAGATTCTCCTCTGTCCTCATTCACTTGACAACACTGAGATTACCAAAAAAATTCTTCTTCACCCAAGGGATTAACTACTGCAATGTAATTGTCCAGTGGCTACTTTTCTCTTGGTAAGGGTAGAAGAGACACTTTAGCTATGGTAGGCAGCTCTTCTAGGAGAAGGACACTCCAAAATCAAACCATTGTTCTCTAGTCTTGGGTAGTGCCATAGCCTCTGTACCATGGTCTTCCACTGTCTTGGGTTAGAGTTCTCTTGCTTGAGGGTACACTCAGGCACACTTTTCTATCTCGTTTCTCTTCCTCTTGTTTTGTTTAAGTTTTTATAGTACACTGTATATAAAGGAAGTATTTATTTTAATGTTAGTGTTCTTAAGATATTTTATTTTTCCTTGTTTCCTTTCCTAACTGGATTATTTTCACTGTTGGAGCCCCTAGGCTTATCCCATCCTTCTTTTCCAACTAGGGTTATAGCTTAGCAAGTAATAATATAATAATAAGAAAAGATTAAGTGATTCAAGATCAATATATGACACCACTTTTTCATACATCCACATAAAATATGTTCAATTGTTAATGTTTGACGCAACTGGAGCATTAGTTAAATGGCCATATTCAAGACCAAAGTATAGGAAAACTTAATTCCTTCGGAGGTACCAGGTTATAAATATCTTGATTTAAATTAAGTCTGTAATTCATTGGAATTATTTTCGATAACAAATAAACCTTTCCTACTGTTGATCATTTGCACTTGACCCTAGGGTATGAAAATCATGCAAAAGCACGGCATTAGCTTTTAGAGAATTTGGGCCACACGGGCGGCCATTCTGGACTAAGGTCACTCAACGCCCAGGCAAAAATGAGAGGGAACACTGCTTTAAGAAGAGTCAAGAAAGTAGCAAACTGACATTGAAAAGAACTTATCTCATGACGAACTAGAGGGACACTCGATAAGAGCGCCGACCTCCCCCGTGGCAGCTTAATTCGCAACCTTGACCTTAACATGTATTAATTGGCGTGGATTTTCATACACTTAGAAACCAAGTTTGAATTCTCTGTGACAACGATGTCCAAAGTTATGGTTGATTACATGAATTGGACATTTTGCTTGACAGTGACCCTGCCCATCCAAAACTGAATCATTTCCAGCTTTTTACATAACAATCCCTGCAAGTTTTATTACTCTTCAATTAAAATTGTGGCCAGGAAGCTGTTCACAAACAAACAAACAGGGGCAAAAACATAACCACCTTTCAACTTCACTGACAGACAAATATCACAAGAATATAATTTGGGTACACATTTGTGTATATCTTTCCCTAATCATTAAACTATGCTGTGTAGTACAGAACGGCACTTCTCACAAGTAACTCAACCTTGATATAGTAGGACTCAATCCAGGCTCGATACATTACTATATCATGAACACAATGGGTACAAAATCAACCCACAGAATTTCACAACGGCTCCACTACTGTAGCCTACAGTGTGTGACTGTAACAGCATCATGACAAGTTATAAGATACAAATTATTCAACCAAACTAATTTTGGGTAATCCACAGTTGCATAATAGTAATTACCAATGGAAACTACAAGAAAATTATTCAATGAAAGTGATAAGTTTCTCAAGAGCTACATCAATAATTTACCTCCTGGCTAGTACCTCGGTAGCTCGTCCGTCTAGCATTCACATGACGACAGATTGATACGGGGCAGGGACCAAGAGTTTAATCCATTTACTTGGGCTGGGCACCACAGTGGGTTGGGCTTGCCCTAACATTCTGGTGAGCACCTCTCCGGATGATACAGGAACTGACATCAGATACCTTTACCTTATAAAGAACTAAGTGATGGCTAAACTCATGAAAAACAGACTAAAACTATGAATAAATTTGTTACACAACGTTTTTTTTACCATGTAAGAAACTTTGAAAATGTAGGCTTTAAATGGTTCAATAAAACTTGTAGTGAACCTAATGGTTTAATCTTGATTCTTGCAATGTCAAACAAGCAGTTATGTCACTTTAGCATGACACCCTTATCAAACCTATTTCTGAAATTACTCACAAAGACGATGAAGGGTACAGATTAAGGAACTGTTATTAGATACCAAGAAAACTTATCCTTAGATATTGGTTAACATTTGTCAATTTGATTTTCTAAATTCTATATAGTTACAATACTTAAAAGTACACTTGAACCCATAATTTCAATTGGAAATTCTGCGACCAATTTACTGTTCTCAGCCGTATTTCAGTAAAATACAGTTGACCGGAATTGTTACCATACCTTTTTATTATCTTTTACGGATTGGTGACTGTAATATTACCCATTTAAGTCAATATATCTGTTTATCAAACAGTAAATGCCTGGCAACATTTATTCCAGGATCTTTACCATTTTCTTTTTTTTATGGCAAATTTTTATTAAGACTCAATACTTTCAAAATTTAAAGGGCCATCAGTTTACATTACTTTGGCATAGAGTATAGCCTGAGCACCGCTCATAGACAATTCAACTTAGTACGTAGCCCACAGTACTCAAGTACTTTTATTGACCCCTTAAATCATTGATCAGGCTTAACAATTTCCTTCTATCATATTTTTCCTGGAAACTCGATTCCACTTGAAAAAATTAATTCACCTACTTAAACATGACAAATTTGAAGATAATTTGTATTTTTCCTAACCATACAAACCTTAGCTATTTACATAGGGTTTACCTTTTAGCGCAGCTGAAAAGACGAGCCAATAGTTTTAACGAGGGTTAATTACCCCCGCGCTAGTTAAACCTAACCTTTACCAATTCGACGAAACCTGACACCGTCTAATCTCTATAACAGGAAACCCTTGGTTTCTATTCAATCCAACCTTAACACTCACTCAAATTTGTTAATCATAGCCAGCTACCATGTTAATTAATTACTTATATTGAAATATATATCGGCATCTGTGAAACTATTCAACCTAAGGTTCTGTCTAGATAACAGGCGTCTCCAAGGTTGTGAAATTTCTTAACCTACTGTACCTATATGTTTTAAAGAGGAATACTTGGCGTCAGTTAAATCACGGTAAGACCACAACATAACGTCTATTTTGCAAGGTACCCAAATTGAGGTTCCGAACATACTTTCATCTAGAAAAAATATATTTGAAGGCTTTGTGAAAACTTTGCTATCTTAAATATAAAAAAATTACAGGTGTATTTGTTCGCTTTCTACACGAACGTCAACAAGAGACTGTACAACCGAAAAAGAATAATTTATGAAAACGATCCAATATGACTTTCTTTTAAAGGGAGATGTGGGTAGACCCATGATAAGTGAACACAATATTAATAAGAAAACCCTGCCATAAGCCCAAGGACTCCAACAGGAAAAAATAGCCCAGTGAGGAAAGGATCTATAGAAATAACTAAGCTATACAAAAAGTTATTGAACAATTGAAATATAGGGACAAATAACATTTAAAACATCTTTTTATAATGAAAAAACTATTCTTAATATTAAGGGGGTTAAAAATAAAGGAATTAAGGGGCATAAGTCATCATACATACACCCTGAATGCCTTAAAAAGTGGACCTCATTACCTTCCCAATGGTACATTGAAGTAACGCTGCCCGGAACAAATGAGCATTAAAATGTTATGATGCAAGGAAGCAAAGACCATTCTAAATTAGTGTAAAGAAAACGGTCCTCAATAGAGCTACCTCGGAGGCAGTGACTCAGTAGGGGTTGATTCACCCTGTTATATTAGCACGAAATACAATTAGGTTAAGTTTTCGGTTAATGTCCAGGAGAGGGCCGCATGAAGATATCAGTGATATTCAATGAATTTTTACTAGAATGTGTAGGAATGTATGTAAATAGTGGTATACGAGCGACATAATTTAGTGAAATTCAATAACAGTCGAAATATCGACTATCAAACTCACGCTACTCGTCTTCCTCCCAGAATTTTTCTAAGTCTGTTGTTATTGTTGACTGTCTTGTTTTTAGCTCAAATGAGCCCTGTAACTACTATAATCCCCAGACTAACTAGTCCACTATGACGTCCTACACATTTGGCCCAAAAAATCACTGTGGCCTTAGGAGGGGGAGGCCCCCAGTAGGCCTAGGTAGGGGTAAAGGGCCCTAGGTTAGGTTAGGTGGGTGTATCAGGTTAGGTAGTACCCCGAAAATCCCTTTAATCCCCCTTCCCCCACCCAAAAAACCTGCTTCCCACTGGGGTCCCCCATAATTGTAGTAGTAGGTTTATTCTTACATTTTGTGTAAGAGTATGTCTTAGTTTCTTTCTTATTCATTTCCTCATGTTTCTATGCAATGTGCAACACCAATCTGGTCGTTTTTTTGCCTTTTTTCGTCGTTAATACTTGAAAAACAGGTGCGGCCTTCTCCTGGACATTCATCAAATTTTCTTGTAGTTTCGTTGATTTCTGCCCCTTTCTTCGTGTACAGTAATACTCTATTTTTCATTTTAGCTGTCAACACAGATTCCCACCTAGGGACCCCATTACTACTGGGATACGTAAGGTGGTAGATATCAGAACAAGTTAAAACTACAAGAAAAATGATTTTCATGAAAAAATATACAGCGGATGGTCGCTAAAAAATAAAATAAATAAATAAATAAATAAATTACCAACACTTCAACTCCACATCCTGAAGCTACGGCTCTCGGTCTGGGGAATTTAAATTTTGAATAATAAAAATAATAATAATAATAATTTAAATAATAATAATATTAATAATAATAATAGATTGGCAGGCAGCCATATTGACATGAGCGATTATATCTTCAAACAACTGTTCATATTTCCACATAGGTTGCACGAAATAATTAACAGGTCAATTTCGGAGTGGCACTTTGTTTATACCTTAACCTCACCTTGGCACAAAATCTAAATCAATTTCCGTAAAATATAAGAATTTTACATACGACATAAAACTCCTGTGGTTTCAGAAAAGTTTTGACATGGTCACAGTTTCTGTAATAATCACTGCATAATGAAAAAGCATTTAGCAGAAGGCACGTTATGTATATGATATTATAAAAATTGAGAAATAACTCACATTTGATTTATCTTTAAAGGTTAGCAGGGAGAACAAGAAGTCTCGAGGTTACGGAACCAAACACCCAGACGCCATGTTGGAACTTCGTGACTTCGAGACTCGAGAGTTAGTGTTGCCAGATGGGTTAGTCTAAAGACCCCCCCCCAAAAAAAAAAAAAAAAACCAACGCAAAAATCCCTAATTTCCTCATATATATTTTCTTCCGATCCTGTAGGCTTTACTATTATAGAAATTACTCTCTAAACTTCATATAAGTGCAAGCAAATTGGTATAGAATATCCCCAATTCCCCATCTGACACCCAAAAATTCCCAAATCTGGGGATAAATATGTATATCTGGCAACACTGACTTGGTGAACGAGAAATTCGAGAATCTCTGGAAAAATTATAAAATATTTTCGTACCTACGATTTGCTCCTGTAAATTATAGAATAAAGCTCTTTAAAATAGAAATATTTTCTTAAACACCATGGACAGTACAACGTGGAATTATAATTTATAACTTAATTATGAATGGTAACAAGAAAGATTACCGAGGTCTGAGAAGCGTTTCCTTATTCTTTAAGGACTGCTTTCCTGGTCCTATAAATGGAATACATTATTATTTTATAGATGTTTATTTTCTATTTAAGGCTTGTAATTTAAGAAATTCATGGACACTGCGATGGTATGGACACCTACTGACAGCAAACATAACTAATCATGCTAATAATACATCTCAACTTAGTGAATTATGCAAAGGTATTTTGTGCAAGACGTGCTCAATATGATAAATGAAATTTACAACGCATATCATACAAATCGTGTCTACTTTTATTCACATTCGTAATATACTGAATTCCTATGATAAAAACTGGTAAAAATATGTTTTTATTTAAAAACTGCTAGCAACTTCTGCCTTTTCTAGATTGGTCATGAATATATCTATTGTTTAATTATTTGAATAATTTCGTATTAAATATATATTCCATAAAAATCAGTAGATGAATGAAGTTTAAATGTGTTCCTTATACATTTTAATGCCTTATTTTTCTTCAAAATCAGATGTTTTAAAGATATTTTGTTTTCTTGTTTGGTAAAACAATTGGCAGACCAGTTTCCATAACTGCCACGTGGCATAAAATGATATTATAATGTACACAATAAATCAATCTTAAAGATGCAATGGAATGAAAATTTAGTTGAACAAAATACTATCTAAAGATCGTGTGTTTTT